>NC_133662.1:88984939-89284939 GCF_037893015.1 Macrotis lagotis | reverse complement strand
TGAGATAAAACCTCACTCTTCAAAATCAAATTGCTGGGGTGGCTAGGTGGTATAGTGGATGAAGCAGTGGCCCTGGAGTCAGGAGTACCTGGGTTCAAATCTGGTCTCAGACACTTAATAATTACCTAGCTGTGTGGCCTTGGGCAAGCCACTTAACCCCATTTGCCTTGCAAAAAAACCTTAAAATTCAAATTGCTGAGAAAACTGGAAGATGGTAGAGCAGAAACTAGGCATAGACCAATATCTCATAACCTGTACCAAGATAATGTCAAAATGGAATGCAGGTAAATAAAAGATAATATTATAAGCCTATTAGGAAATCAAGGAATAGTAAATCCCTGTCATATCTATGGAAAAGGGAGATATTTTTAACCAAAGAAAAGGGAGAGAGCATTATAAAAAACATTGCATAATTTTGATTACATTAAATTAAAAACAGTTACACAAACAAAACTACCACAACCAAGATTACAAGAAATGTTGATAAATTGGGAAAAAATTACAACTAGTGTTTTTGACAAGGGACCCATTTCTAAAATATATATAGAGAACTGAGTTTAATTTGTTTAAAAAAGATATTTCTCAAATGATAAATGATCAAAGGGTATGGAAAGGCAAGTCACAGGAGAAGAAAACAAAGCTATCTATAGTTAAATGAAAATTTCTCTGAATCATTATTAATTAGAAAAATGCAAATTAAAATATCTCTGAGATACCACCTCACACCTGTCAGATTGGGCCAATATGACTAAATAATCAAATCCTCAATATTGGAAGGGATGTGTGCAAACTAGGACACTAATGCATTATTGGTGGAGTTACAAAATCTTCTGACTTTTCTGGAGAGTAATGTGGAATTATTCCCAAAGGGGAGTAAAAATGTGCAGAATTTTGATCCAGCTATACCATTATTGGGTCAGTATCCTGAAAATCATGGAAAAGTGCAAAAATCCCAGCTGCACAAAATTTTTCATCAGCAGCCCCTTTTGTAATAGCAAAGAAATGGAAATTGATGGGATACCCATCAATTAAAGAATGACCAAACAGATTGTGATCTACGTATGTGATAGAATACTTTTGTTCTATAGGAAATCAAGAAGGATAGGATTTCAGAAAAGTCTAGAAAGACTTGTAAGAATTGATGTTGACTCAAATAAGAAGAACTGGAATATCATTATACACACAAACAACATCATTGGGTGATGACCAATCATAATGGACTTGTTCATTTCCACGGTATGATAACCAGAGACAATTTTAAGAGAGTTGTGATAGAAAACACCATCCATGTCCAGAGAAGGAACTGTGGGGCTTAAATGAAGATCAAAGCTTATTATCTTCAATTTTTAAAAGTTGTTTTATGTATTATGTTACCATTTTATATCTAATGTTTTCTGTCTTCTGTTTGGATTCTTCTCTCACAACATTATCAATATCTATCTATGTTTAGCATGGTTTTAAATGTAGAGTCTATATCAGGTTGCTTTCTGTCAGGGGAAAGGGGAGAGGGAAGGAAAGGAGGCAGAAAAATGTAAAAATCAAAAACTTGCAAAAAATGATTGGTAAAAACTACCATTGCCTGAAACTGGGAAAACAGATGCAATATTTTTAAAAGCTAGAAAAAGAACAAATTAAAATCTAGAATTAAATATTATATTAGAAATTCTGAAAATCAAAGGGAAGATTAATAAAACTGAATGCAATAAAATTATTTGAATAATAAAAGCTCCTTTAAGAAAAATAAAAATGATAAGCTTTTAGCTCATTTGATTTAAAAAAGAAGAAAACCATATTATAGGATCAAAAATGGAAAGGATGAACTCACAACCAGTTAAGAAGAAATTAAAGCAATAATTTGAAACTATCTTGACCAAATGCATGACATTAAATTTGGCAAACTAAGTGAAATAGCTACATATTTGCAAAACTATAAATTTCCCAAATTAACATAAGAAGAAATAAAATAATTAAATAACTCCATTTGATTTTAATTATTTTTTAAATTAATATTTTTATTTATTTGTTTTTCTAACACCATGAAATGGTTATATTCACTACTCATTTTTGCAAAACTTTCAGTTTTATATTTTCCTCCCTCCTTCTTTCCCTCTTCCTTTGACAGAAAGTAACATGGGTGTAATATAGGCCATTATGCTAAACACAGATCCTTATAAATCATGTTGTGAAAGAAGAATTAAATCCAAATGAAAGGAAAAAATAATTCATAAAATAGAATTTAATAATTTAATTCACTAAGCTTTGATCCAAATTTAAACTCCATTGTGCCTTCTCTAGATATAGAAAGCATTTTCCATCATGTCTTCCAAAATTATATTTTATTATTATAGTGCTGAAATGAACAAGTCTATCAAAGTTGATCATCACCCAATGTTGCTGTTAATGTGTACAGTACTCTTCTGGTTCTACTCACTTCACTAGCATCAATAAATTTAAGTCAATCCAGGCTTTTCTGAAGTTCTGTCCTTCATGATTTTTCATAGAACAATAGTGGTCCATCATATTCATATGGCACAATTTGTTTAGTCATATCTCAATTTATGGGCACTCACTCAATTTTAAATTCTTTGCTTTTCCATGAAAAAGGCAGCTATGAATATATTTGTACATATGGTTTTTTACTTCCCTTTTCATGATCTCTTTGGGATACAGTCCTAGTAGTATTACTAGATCAAAGGGCATGCAGTTTTCCTGCTCTTTATTCATAATTTCAAAATGTTCTCCAGAAAAGTTGTATCTGTTCACAACACCACCAATGATGAATTAGTGTCCCAGTTTTCCCACATCCCTTCCAACACTGATCATTTTCATTTTGCTCATATTGACAATTTGATGGGTATGAAGTGTTAGCTCAGGGTTATTTTAATTTACATTTTACTAATCAGTAATGAATTAGAGTAATTTTTCATATGAATTTGGGTAACTAATTTCTTCACCTGAGAAGAGCCTTTCCATATCATTTGATCATTTATCAATTGGATAATGACTTGTTTTCTTAATAAATTGACTGATTTCTCTATATATTTTAGAAATTAGTCTTTTGTCACATTTTCTAGTTATAAAAATTGTTACCAATTGAATGCATGCCTTTTAATCTTCACTGCATTCCTTTTGTTTGTGCAAAAACTTTTCATTATAATGCGAACAAAACTATCCATTTTAACTTCTATAATCTTCTCTTTTTCTTTCTTGGTCATAAACATTTGCCCTTTCCATAGATCTGACAAACTATTCCTTGTTCTCTTAATTTGTTTATATCACCTTTTATGTCTGAATCCTGTATCCATTTTGAACTTATATTGGTATAGGGTGTGAGATATTAGTCTATGCCTAGTTTCTGCCATATTGTCTTCCAGTTTTCCCTAGTAATTTTTACTGAAGAGTGAGTTCTTATCCCAGAAGCTGCAATTTTTGGATTTATCAAGCCACACCCATATTATTTCACTGATCTAATACTCTATTTCTTAATCAATCCCAAACAGTTTTGATGACTGATGTTTTATAACAAAATTTTCATTTTTTTAGGATTTTTGCAAGGCAGTAAGGATAAGTGATTTGGGCAAGGTCACACAGTTAAGCAAATATTAAGGGTCTGAGGTCAAATTTAAACATGCAGAAACTCTTGAATCCAGGGTGGTGCTCTTTCCCCTGCACCACTTATCTAACCCTATACTATGATTTTCAATTTGGTATGGTTAGGCCTCAATTCTTTGAATTATTTTTTCATTAACCCCCTTGATATTCTTGACCTTTTGGTCCTCCATATGAAGTTATTATTTTTTTTTGTAGCTCAATGATTTTTTTTTGTGGGAAATTCAATTGGTACGACACTAAATAAGTAAACTACTTTAGACAGAATTGTCATTTTTATTATATTAGCAGGGCCTACCCCAGAGCAATTCACATTTTTTCAGTTACTTAGATCTGATTTTATTTTTGTGAAATGTTTTATACTTGCTTTAAAAAATTTTCTGCATCTGCCTTGACTGGCCATATCTTGCTAAAAGCATATGAAAATGTTGATGATTTTCCTGGGATTATTTTATATACTGCAATTTTGCTAAAGTTGTTAATTGTTTCCAATAGTTTCCTAGATGATTCTCTAGGTTTCTATAGTATACCATAAAATCATCTGCAAAGAATGAGGATTTTATTTCTTCATTGCCCCTTTTCATTCCTTCAACTTTTTTTCTTCTCTTATTGCTAAGGCTAATGTTTCTAAAACATTATTGAAAAATAATATTTAAAATGTATATCCCTGTATTACCCCTGATCTTATTTGGAATGCTTCTAGCTTCTCCCCATTACATATAATGCTTGTTGATGGTTTTAGATAGGTATACATTATTATTTACATAAATACCCCTTATAAACACTGCATCTATTCCTAAACTTTCTAATATTTTTAACAGGAATTGATGCTGTATTTTGTTAAAAGCTTTTTCAGCATCTATTGAAATAGTCACAAGACTTCTTTTATTTTTTTGTTATTGATATGGTCAATTATGCTGATAGTTTTCTTATTTTTGATTGAACCCTACATTTCTAGCATAAATCCTAGTTGATCATTGTGTATTATCCTAGTGATAGCTTGCTGTAATCACTTTGTTAATATTTTATTTTATTTAATATTTATTTGCTAATATTTATTTAAAAATCTTGAATGCATCATCATTTATGATTTTCTTTTTTTAATTAAATTAGTCAAAGGTTTATTTTATTGGCTTTTTCATAAAACCAACACTTGATTTTATTAGTTTAATTTTAATTTATTTATTGAATTTTTAAATAGTTCAATATTAGTTTTGTTGCTTTCACTTTTATTAATTTCCTCCTTTGATTTCCTTAATTTCTAATTTGCTGTCAAATTGGGGATTTAATTTTTTTCCTAACTTTTTTATTTGTATTTTCAGTTCTTTGATCTCTTTCTCTATCTCATTCATGTAAGCATTAAGAGATTATAATATTTACCCTAATAACTTCTTTGATTATATCCCATAAGTTTTGGTGAGATGTCTTGTTATTGTCATTGTCTTGGAGGAAATCATTTTTTTAATTTGATTTACTGCTTGCCAATCATTTTTTTAAAAATTAGTTTTCCAATAAGTTTTTAGTCATCTCTGAAAACAGCTACAAATATGTCCCAAAACTTGGGACAGTGTGTCATCTATCCAGAAAGCAGAGCTCAATCAATTTTGAGCCCAATCTTAATGAAGAGTGAATATTAAGTCATAGGTTGGGAAAATGAATAAGCAAGAGAAGAAAAGAAACATTTGACCGAAGACAGTTGCTATGTTTATGAAGGATGAGCATCTTCATAAAAAGCATGAAGTAAGGGTGGCTAGGTGCCACAGTGGATAAAGCACAGGCCCTGGAGTCAGGAGTACCTGGGTTCAAATCTGATCTCAGACACTTAATAATTACCTAGCTGTGTGACCTTGGGCAAGCCACTTAACCCCATTTGCCTTGCAAAAACCTAAAAATAAGTAAATAAATAAATAAAATAAAAAGCATGACGTATAAAGCATACATAAAAAGCTGTATTCATGAAGAGGATCTAGAATAAAAAGCTAAACAGGAAAGGTAAATCACAAGGGACTTTGAACTGCTTATATTCCTGAATGGGAACAAGATAAATCATATTAACTTTCTTATTTATGAGGGTAGGTAGAAGGAGCTTATATAGACAAAATATAGGTGTACATTGAATTTGAAGGTATAATATATATATTTTTTAAATCTAGTTCATGGTGGGGTGGCTAGATGGCTCAGTGGATAGACACCAGCCCTGGAGTCAGGAGCACCTGAGTTCAAATCCAACATCAGACATTTAATAATTACCTAGTTGAGTGGCCTCGGGCAAGCCACTTAACCCCATTTGCCTTATAAAAACCTAAAAACAATATCTAGTTAATGGGTGAGAGAAGAATGTACTGGGAGAAAGGGAAAGGGGGAAGTAGTGTGGGTCAACTTATTTTCCATAAAATAGGCAAGAAAATGCTTTTGCAGTTGAGTGGAAGAGAGGGGAGGTGAGGGGGAGTGAATGAAGCTTACTCCCCTTGGAACTGACTGAGAGAGAGAATAAAATGCACACCCAATTGGATATATAAGTCTATCTTACCCCAGAGGAAAGTAGGAGAAGAAAGGGATAGGAGAAAGTGGGGGAGATAATAGAAGGGAGGGAAGATTGTGGGAGCAGGAAGTAAGATACAAGACACTTTTGAAGAGTGACAGGATGAAAGGAGAAACAAATGGGGATGAAGGGAATACAATGGAAAGAAATGCAGTTAGCAATAATAGTGGAAAAATATTGTAAGAAGTATCTCTGATAAAGAACTCCTTTCTCAAATATGAAGAACTGAATCAAGTTTATAAAAGATAAAAGACATTTGCCAATTGATAAATGATCAAAATATATGAACAGTTTTCAGGTGTTTTTAATGTTATTTAAATAATCTAAAAACTGCCCTAACTCCCTGTTGATAAGAGAAATATGAGTTGGAACAATTCTAAAGTACTACCTTATATCTAATGGATTCAAAAACAGGAAAGAAAGAGAAGGTGTCAAATGCTGGAGGGGATAAGGAAAAATGAAATTTATGCACTTCTAGAGAAGTTGTGATTCAACAAGTCTGTAATGCAATATAGAACTATGCTCAAAAGGCTATAATATCTACCACCAGATTAGCAAAGTTATAACTGTGTCTATATTCCAGAAGAGATCAAAAAGAGAAAGGAAAAGGACCTATATGTATTGTAATATTTGTAACACCTCTGTTCTGGTTGGAGATTGTGAGCATACTCTTCAGTTGAGGAATGACTGAAAAAATTCGTGGTATGTGATTAAGATGAAATATTATTCTGTTATAAGAAATGAGTAGCATAATGCTCTCAGTAAAAGAAAAACTTATATGAGCAGATGCAATATGAAATGTGGTATGTAAAAAGCAACAGTAGTGTTGTAAGATGATCAACTCTGAAGGACTTATGGTAAAGCATACTATCCATTCCGTTGACAGAGTTGATGGTGTCTGAATACAGACAGAAACATACATTTCCTTTTCTATTTCTTTTTTAACTTTATTTTCCTTGAGGTTTCTCTTTTCTGGGCAATGGAGGGGGGGTTATGTTCATTTTATAATATTACTATTTTGTTAATGTTTTTGTGACTATACATTTCTAATCTATATCAGATAACAGGTTTTCTTTAAAAGGGAGGGGCATCTTGTTTTTTGCATATAACCAAGAAAAATAAAAATTAATAATTTAAAAAATCCTATTTTTTAGTTCCAAGAGAGCTTTTTGAATTTAGGACCAATTCACTTTCCCCTTTTAGTTTTCACATGCAAGCAGTTTGACGATATTGTCCTCTAAGTTTGTGTTATAATCTTCCCTGTCACCATAGTGTCTTTTGATCGTCAGGACTCTTTACTATTTCTTACTCATTTTTAGCCAATTTCATTACTTTTAAAATTGAGCTTTGCTCCTGAGAGACAAGCATTCTAAACTGGGTGGCCAGGGGCTTGCCCACAGTTCTATGGTAATCCCACCTAGGTGCATTTATTTTGCCATGGTTCCAGGGCTAAGGATTTACCTTCTATACTGGGCCTGAAGGCATCACAGATGACCTGTTGTGTCATTAGACTGCTGAGCAAAATAAAACCTTGGTTGCTAATCTGTGGCATGGCTAAGAGCTTCCAGCTGGCTGTCCTAGACTCAGTCGCTTCTGGGCTGTGCTCCCCCTTTTACCCACATGAGACAGATATTTCCTGAACTCCTTAGTTATCTTAAGATGGAAAAATGTTTTACTTTATCTTTTTGTGGCTTGTGTTTCTCCAGTATTAATGCATTTTCTGAGGAAAATTTGGAGAATTCAGGCTTCTTTCCACTATTTTGCTTGCCTTAAAGGACAAATTTTTTATAGGTGTTATGTTCTTTGGCAATTTTATTTCTCTTTTATCAAGTTGCTAATTCTCTTTTCCTAATTTTCTTCCAGCTTTCTTATTTATTTTTCCATTTTTCCTGTACCACTCTTACCTTATTCTCTAACTGTTCCAGCATTTCTTGGTCAGCTTAATCAGCTTCTATCCTTAATATTTATGTTCAAGTTGAATGGCGATGGAGAGGCACTGTCCCAGATTTTAAAGCATTTTTTTATGCTGCTGTTCATGGAACCAATTTTGGATAACAAGTTTTTGGTTTCTCCAAGGTGGTGTGATCCTGGGAAAAATATGCCTGATCTGTGCTCTAGTCTTTATCCAAAAAGGGCTCCTGCTCCCTTGAAATCACAAGAACTAGCATTCCTCTTGACACCAGAACTATGATAACATTCCAAAATCAAAGTTCCTAGCACTCCACTTAACCCTGAATTTGTACCCGGATTTGTTGCTACCTTGTTCCTCTCAACACCCGTAACTGTGACCTAACATTTCTTATGGGCAATACAGTTGCCAAACCATGACTTTTCATTATTCCAATGATAGCACAAGGGTCTCATTCTGACCAGTTCTCTAACCCACTTATGGTCTCAGAGCTGTGATTTTTCTGAGGCTGCTGCTACATTGGTCATTTCCAGGGCTATAACTGGTACTATTGCCACACTCTAGGTTCAAGGCCATTCTGGAACCATGAATTCTCCTACCAAGTTCATGAATTATCTTAGGCTTGAAATAATTTTAATTCCAAACTTTTTTTGAATCTTACTCTCCAAAATTGGATTTGTGGTGTTAGATCTGTTTGGAGGGGAATGTTGAGAAAGTTCAGATTTATTACTGTCTTTACTCTGCCAAATCAGTTCTGCTCTACTTGATCTTAAACCATGACTCCAAGAAATCTCACCATTATTTTCTCTATTTCCCCCTTCTTTCTTCATCTTGCTCCTCTAAGTTTTAAGTTCTTTTTGAAAACCTCTTTCAGGGCAACTAGGTGGCACAATAGATAGAGCACTGGCACTGGACATAGGAGTACCTGAGCTCAAGTCCAATCTCAGACCCTTAATAATTACCTAGCTGTTTGGCCTTGGGTAAGCCACTTAACCCCATTGTCTTGCAAAAAATTACCCATTAAAAATCCCATAAAACCTCTTTCAATTTTCCTTCCATACTTTATTCATTAGACAATTGCAAATTAAAAAAAAAATGAGGTATTATGATATCATACCTATCAGAAGGGTAAAGATGAGAAAAAAGGGAAAATGATCAATGTTGGAGAAGTTGTGGGAGGACAGGGACATTGATGCATTATTGGTGAAATTGTGAACAGATCCAAACTTTCTGGAGAGCAATAGGTAACTGTGCCCAAAGAGCAGTAAAACTGTTCATACCCTTTGACCCAGTAATTCCAATTCTAGGTCTATATCCAGATGAAATTATATAAAAGGGAAAAGTCCTACATGTTCCAAAATATACATAGCAGCTCTTTTTGTAGTGGCAAAGAATTGGAAATCGAGGGGGATGTCCATCATTTGGGGAATGGCTAAACAAATTATGTCACATGAATACTATGGAACACTGTTGTCCAGTAAGAAACATAAATGGTCAGACTCTAGAGAAGAATGGAATAACTTATGGGATCCAATGCTGAGTGAAGGTAGTAGAACCAAGAGAATAATGTACACATCAACAACATTTGTGAGATGAACAGCCTCAATGGAAGTAGCTGCTCTTAGCAGTTCAGAGATCTATGGACAATATCATCCCCATCTAGAAGAAGAAAACTAAAACACACACACACACACACACACACACACACACACACACACACACACACACAGACCTTCAGAATCTGATGGACACTTTATAAAAATTATCTCTTATATATCTTTTCCCTTAATCCTAATTTCTCATATTGAAAATAACTAATCCGTAAGCATGTTTATCAAAAATATGTATGTACAATGTTAACCTAACTGTTCACTACTGAGTGGAAGGGAGTGGAAGGGAGGGTGGAAGGAAACTTTGTAACTTAAAAATATACAGGTGCACATGGATGAAAATAAATAAATAAATAAATAAATAAGTGAAAATTCTACTTTTCATATCAGAATTTTTTCCACCTTCAATGTCTCTCAACATCTCAGCCAAAATATTTGGATCTGTTCCCTTATTTACAAAATGAGCATATTTGATCAGATAATTTTTAAGATTTCTTCCAGTCTTTGATTTTGTATGAAACTCCACATTTTTCTATTCCATTTTTCTTGCTCACTTTTAAGTTCTAGATATGCTCTTTTTTTGAGTTAGCTTCTCTTCTTTTTTCTTTATTTCAAAAAAATAATATTTTAATTTTATCTTGCCTGAATATAGAAATTTTTCTATTTTCATGCAACTTCAGTAATCTACTTATTATACATTTTGCAATATAGGAAAATTATGTCTTAAGTATAAAATAACTTCATTTCTATTGAAAGTGAAATCATACTATCATTCCTATTTTGTATTTTTTGGAATTAATAGCATTAAAATAATGAGGGAAAATTCTTTTCCATATGTTCCATTTTTACCTATAAATTATAGTGAAAGGTAAAGGCCACCAATATCTTAGACAGTCCCTACTCCACTCTGTTGTGGTTGGTTATAATTGGTCAGATATGGAGAAGAGTCATTCAGGATAAGCAGTTATGATAAGAGTAATAAGATCATAATACATTCAAGCACAAATGAAATAATTTGTCATGGGTTAAACCAATTATTATCAATCTGTAATTCCTAAAATATCTTTTCAAAAGATCCAGTCTGATATGTGTCCATTTTCATCAAAATATTTCATTCCTTCTTGTACTTTAATTCTTATCTAATTTGTGCCTTAATTTTACTGAATTTTAAAGAATTTACAGAGAAACATGTATCATTTTCTTTTTCACATGACAGAAAATAACACTTTTTCCAAAAATAATATGATGGTACAATTTAAATTACTTGAAAAAAATCACCTGAAAAGTTGAGTGAAATTATTAGATATCATTGATTTTTCAGATTTCCTTGATTTGAAAATGAAATAAAAATCACTTAAAATAATGAAGAAATATATCCTTTTGCTGTATTTAATTTCAGACTGATACCATGTGTTTGAGATTCTATATTTCTCATTAAATGTTCTATGCATTTTCACTTGCAATGAGTGGAGATCATGCTTGTATTGTCATTTGCAAAATACTTGTTTGAGTTATCTGAAGCAATATTATGAGAGAGGCTTCATCATTTAAGGGTTATTACTCTTTCAGGCTGACTCTTCACTTCTTTTCTCTGAATCTGTTAAGGTACTTCAGTAGCTTTAATGAAGTGAATCCAAATGACTAGTTTGAGACTAGCAAGATACCTGACATGCACACAAAATATGCTTTAACAATTGACTGAAATAATCATCCAAAGGAATTTTCTTTGTCTTTTATGAGCACTTATTTTCCACTTTGTTTTCTCTTAATATATCAGTCATTTAGCTGACAAAAATCTCAAAAGTGCTAGCCTGAAGCTTACATGCAATCTGCTATTCTAAGTCATGTAAGTAATTATTTTTTGTAGATTCAAATCAATATTACAAAGTAACGCCAGCTAACTAATGTAACAATGTCAACAAGAAATATATATATACATATATATATATACATATATATATATATGTATATATATATATAGACAGAGACAGAGACAGAGACAGAAACAGAGAGGAAGTTTTTCTTTGTTGGTACAGGAATCTTGCTGGTAAGGAAAGACCCTATATTAAAATGGTAATAATTACGATTGACACCTTCCATGCAATTTATATGTTACAGACAGACTTAAAGAGACTATAAATTATATAAAGTTGCCTAGAGCAGTAAAAGGTTATGTGATTGGATTCAGGGTTACATGAACAGAATGTGTCAGATGTTCTAGTTTTGAAGTCAACTCTTTAAACCCAATTCTTTTCATATTAATGAATTCAAGTATTTACATAAATATATGCATTCATATAGATGTATTATATATGATATGCACACAGCAGAAATGTACTAAATATGTATATATATATATATGTGTGTGTGTGTGTGTGTGTGTGTGTGTGTATGTCTTTATATATAATGAATAGTAAGTGAATACCTCAAACATATGACATGACCAGACACTGAACATTCTAATTCTATGGCACTCGGGACACCAGCATGCCCAAATTAATCTGTTGCTCTTAAATGATTAATAAGTGAAGACTACATACTTCAGACATAATCTGTATGGATTATAGCAGTACACTTTATGGACTAAAGCAATTTGATTGAAAATTGAAATTTTTGTTACACTTTCTTACTTTCTATCTTAAAGGTATAACCATATTTTCATTGTGAAACAAGGTCCAACAACTAATAAAATGGAAGCAATTCAAATTGTTCATATTAGGCTAAATATCAAGGAGTTAATAACTATAATATACTTAATTCTACTGCAGTTATCTAGTCCAAAAACATAACAAAGCAAAAACAAAGTTCATGTTTTCAAAGAGTTTGCAATCTACTGGAAAGAACAAATATATAATTCGGAGGGAGTAATGATAATTTTGGTAGGTAAAAAGAACTGACAAATTAAAGAGATCAATGGGTGGCTAGATTGCTCAGTGGATAGAGCATAGACCTTGGAGTCAGGAGGACCTGAGTTCAAATTCAACCTCAGCCACTTAACAATTACCTAGCTGTGTAGCCTTGGGCAAGACACTTAACCCCATTGCCTTGCAAAAACAAGTCTAAAAATAAAAACAATAAAGAAATCAAGAAGGGCTTGCCTTAGGAAAATTGTAATTGTAATAAGTCTTGAGTAAAGCTAGAGGTTTTCCGAACCTGTTGTAAAGAGCTGCATTCAAGGCAATGGGAGACAGCCTCTGCAAAAATATGGAAAAAAGGGGGATTTGTTAAATTCAGAGAACAGCAAATGATTGGTTTGACTGAATGTTGAATGAGTAAGGGGGGTAATATGCAATAAAAGAAGGTTCAAACCATAATATAAAGGGTTTTTTTTTTTATCACAAGCACTCTAGTTTATATTTATTTTAGTAGCAATAGGGAGCCACAGAAATTTATTGAATAGAGAATTGATATTAGTCAGTCTTGTGCTTTAGGAAGATTATTCCAAAATAAAGTTGTTATATGAAATTTTCTTTAAATATGATATGGAATGTACAGATGTTATAAAAACTCCACAAGGAAAAACTAGAGCATAAATTTGCATTTGGAATTCCTTTAAACCCTTTTTCTTTGGGTACCTTCCAATGGACTTCATTATCTCTAGTATGTTTAGTTTCACATGTAAGAGCTTATTCACTTTTCATCCCCCTTTGTATACACACACACACACATCACTATGCAAACTTCCAACACACATTTTTTAATTTCTGCATCAAACCATCAAAGAACAAAAACCCATGGGAGAATTATGCATGGCCAACATATTCCCTTTTGTTAAGAAATAGAGCTCCAAGTCTCTTTAAGGTCTCCCATCTGAAGTTGCTTCTAAAATGAATTATGTCACACTCATCCTCTTCATTTCTTATTGTCACCAAATTTCTGATACTTCTGCCAGTTTGTTCTTTGTAAAATACTAATATTTGCAAGACAGATCCTTGAAAATCTAGGAAGGCCATCATGGTAGATTATAAAGCAATTCTATATATAAAGTGCTCATTATTTCAAATGATGAAAAGCACAACAAATATTGAGCTATTAGTCATTACTTAGAAAATTCACTAATAAAAATGGTATCAGAGAATTGACTTATAAAAGAGAGGTCAGGTGTGATTGGAGGATAAAAATTATATGAAAGGCATACATGTAAAGCAATCAGATCCAATGGAAAGACATAATGAGAAAATTGATCTGTTTGTGAGGCAGAGAAAGTGGAAATAATTTCTTTCACATTATGCAAATCAGGTCTTCATAATAAGATTTGGCACAAATATAGGCCTCACATCACTGAAGAGTAAATGCAGTTAGGCTACTTAAGTAATTTAAGCTGAAAATGTTACTATATTAAGAAAAAATTTTAAATTCTTACTAAAACTGGAAATTTTTTTTAAAAACGAGAATCAAATATAGATTTCTTTTCCTCTTGTAAACCATTTAAAAAGTAACCATAAGAAGTGGAATACAAAAATTACTGAAAATTGTGATTATTTTTCTCTGAAAAATCAAAGCAATAATACCTAATAAAATATATGCATTTCAGTGTAAGCAGAGGTTTTAAAATTCAAAATTTTGTTCTAAGATCTTACACATTAAACTAGAAAGCTCATAAAAATAAAGGGAAATGCATTTTATAGAGGGGTGGGAAAAAGAAAGGATGTATAAAGAGAAGTATTTATGTATTTTTTAGCTTATATTTAATCATTTGGAATTTCTATTATATAATGGATTAAAAAATAGCTTGGACACCTACTATATTTATACCAATGTAAATGTGACTTAAATTCTTTGAAACTCAAGGCTGTTCATAAATTTCAATTTCAAAGTTATATAAATATTGAAAACTGATGAAATCATAGATCTTTTTAATTATATTTCAACAAAAATATTTAAGCAACTACTATATGGTAAGTACTATGATAGACTGGAATATAAGCAATAGAAAAAAACAAACTAAATTTCAAGCAACCCATGACCTTATGGCATTCAGAAGAGTACCAATGTTATCATTATATAACACATTATTTTCTATCTTTATAAGGGTGAGACAAATAAAATTATTAATCTGATCCCACTAAAAAATAATGTTCAGATGCCCAATCAATTATTCTTACTATGAATGTGGAAAATTCTAATAAACTGAAAACATATTTCAAAAGAACTGTCTTTTGATACTTTGTGGTAACATGAAGGTATCATGGGTAATCTATAAATTATCAAACTAATTTATAAGACATTTATTCTAGATAATAAAGCAAGTTTTACATGTAAGTTCATTCCTGATGAGCAGAGATAGAGAGAGTAGATTTTGAGGAGCATGATCAGCTCTATAGACAACATGGAACAGAGACAAGTTCCATGAAAATGATTATTCTTTCTTCCTTTTCCCATTACGGCACAGTTCTAAGAAAAGTAATTTGGAGGTGATCTCTTATTATAGGAAAAATTCCATTTTAGAGGACATAATTCTTGAATAACTATCTGTCTCTCTCTCTCTCTCTCTCTCTCTCTCTCTCTCTCTCTCTCACACACACACACACACACACACACACACACACACAAACACACACACACACACAAATATCTTGGAAAAGCCCTACTTGCAAATCCCCAATTTATTTCCCCTCCCATTCAATATATTGATTATACTCTTTCACAGTACACATTTTTTTAGATAATTTAAAGAGTTTTCTCTCCTTAGTTTACTTCCATCTGGGAAAGAAAGACTAAATTTCTAATTTTTCTCTCCACTCTGCTTTCCTCTATTTTTGCTCAAACAACTTCTCATTATTTTTGCTCTCTCAGAAGATATTTATTCATTTATGAAAAACAGTGAGATTTTGATCACAAAATATTAATTTAACTTTTTCAACTAACTTTCTGCTATAGCTCTTAAATTCCTTTAAATAGTTAGCTGGTCATATCCTATAGGTTACTTTTTAATTTAATTTTGCTCCATCTTTCATTTCTCTGCTCAGTTAACTTACAATAATGAAGTAAGACAGGTCTATAAACTTGAGAGAAATACTTAAATTGTTTAAATTCTTAATAATTTGGAATATCATTGAATTTACCTTTCTTTTGCTTCAGCTTTGTGAATGACAAAGGTGATATTCATCCCAGATTTTGTCTTTTTCGATATTTTTGATGCCCTAAAGAAAAATATGTTAATGCTTCGCTCCTTTTTGCAATTATACTTTCTCACTAATGATTAAGATCATGTTTGATGGATATGTTGTTTTGGGTTAGAAATTAATCAACATTAATGACTTTGAAAATATTTTAATTCTGGTAGAGCTGGGATGTCAGAGTGTATGTACTTGGAGGGTACTTGAAAAAGGATAAGATACAAAGTTATTATAATTTGATATTATTCATGAATATTGAGAGGCCTACTTCTAATGAGACAGAAAAGGGGAAGATAATTAGTGACTATGAGGCAATGCTGCCTTGCAATTAATTGAAACAATTAATCAATCAACCTTAGACTGACTGAACTTTGATACTATTCTGAGCTTGTCAATTATATCAAAAGTAGTACTTTCATTGATAGTACTTTTAACAGGATAGATAATAGGAGTATAATTTGACAAACACAATGTAGGTATAAAACAAGGTTAAAAAAATCAAAATCATAGTCATTAGTGGATGATTAATTGGGAATTAAATAAATAACATTATTCTAGTAGAGGGAAAGAAGGGAGGGTGTGAACACTGAATGAACCATATATAAATTTGGCTCAGAAAGGAAATAAGATACTTCTCAATTGATTTTAAAAGTCTATCTTACCCTACAGGGAAGTGGGTGGGGCAGGATTGAAAGGTATTATAAAAGGGAAGGTGAAGGTATAAATGAAAAAAAAACTGAAAATTAAAATTTAAAAGAAAAAGGGGAAAAGGAACAAAACATTGGTGAGGAAGAAGAAGAGGAAAGTATAAATAGGAAATGATAGTATGGAGGGAAATACAGAATTAGTAATCACAATTGAAAATGTCAATGGGATGAACTCTCCCATAAAATGGAAGCAGATAGCAGAATGGTTTAAAAGAATAGAATGCTCCAATATTGTATTTATAAAAAAAACACATTTGAAACAGGGAGATACACAAAAAGGTGGGAACAAAAATATAATATATTTCAACAGAAGAAAAAAGAAAATCAGTTGTAGTGATCCTGATATCAGACCAAAGATCTCATTAAAAAGGTTAAGGAAGATAACTGCATGTTCTTAAGAGGAACCATAGGCAAGGAAGTTATATCATTATGAAACATATATGCATTAGTGGTATAGGGTCCAAATTCTTAGAGGAGAAACTGAATGAATTCCAAGGAGAATATATAAATATATTATAAAGTTATAATAATGGGGGACCAAAATCTCCCTCTCTCAGAACTAGCTAAATTTAAATACAAAAAAAGGTTAAGAAGGTAAATAAAAACAGAAAACTTACATATGATAGATTTTGGAAGAAAACTGAATCTGGATAGAAAAGATTATACCTTTTTCTCTGCTGTACATGGCACATATACCAAAAATTAACTATGTATAAGGTCATGAAACTTTAAACTCAATTTCAGAATAACAGAAATAATAAATGTATATTTTTCAGGTGATGTTGCAATAAAATTGCGTGTAATAAAGAGTCATGGAACAGTAAAATAAAAATTAATTGGAAACTACATAGCAATTTTAAAGAATGAGTGAGTCAAACAACAAATCAAGAAATAATCATTTCATCCAAGAAAATAACAATGAAACACCATATCAACATTTATGGAATGCATCTCAAGCAGTTTTCAGAAGAAACTTTATATCTCTAAATGCTTGTATGAATAAAATAGAGTATGAGGATTTCAATGAATTGCATATGCAACTAAAAAAGCTGAGAATAGAACAAATTAAAGCTCTGCAATTGAATACCAAATTAGAAATTTTAATAATCAAGTGAGAGATTAATAAAATTGATAGCAATAAAACCTAATAAATAAAACTAAATTGATTTTTTAATAAAATCAATTAAATAGATAGTGTTTTAGTTAATCTGATTTAAAACAACAATGAAGAAAAGCAGATTACCAGTATTAAAAATAAAAAGGGTGAACTCATCACTAACAAGCAGGAAATTAAAGAGATAATTCAGGGCAATTTTGCCCTATTTTATGGCAATAAATTTGATAACCTAAGTGAAATGAATGTATATTTACAAAAATAAAAAAATGCCTAGATTAACAGAAGAAGAAAGGAAATACTTAAATAGCCCCATTTAAAAAAATAATTTTAAGAAACCATCAATGAACTCTCTATAAAAAGTGTCCAGGTTCAGATGGATGTGCAAGTGAATTGTATCAGTTAAGGAACAATTGATTTCAATTTTAAATAAACTATTAGTTGTCAATAGGGAGAGCAATTGCCTTGCCCTAGGGAAAAGCACACCATTGTTCAAAGATAAAAATATTCAGCAGCTTCAACCACCACCTCCAGACCAAAGGAGAGGACCTCATATCAAGGTCACAAACACTACAGAGAAAGTAACCTCCACACCCTACTGATCAGCACACTTGGAGTTCCTAAAGCCAGTGAGTAAAGCCTCTATGGATCTCAACACCAAATCTCTGTGCACCAGCCTCTCCCTAACACCAGGTCTTAGGAAAATGAAGAAAGGCCATTGAGAAAGGGTCCATAGAAAAATTGCTAGAAGGAAAAGACTGTAACTCAGAGAGATCTAGAACCTCTGAGGAGAATATGATCTGGTCTCCAGCACAGAAAGACTTCCATGAAGAAATCAGGAAGGAGTTTAAAAATCAATAGGAAAATTTGGGAGAGAAATTTAACATCTTACAACATGAAAGCAAATCCTTGGAAAATGCAATTGGACAAATGCAAAAAAGAAGATAACTCTCTCAAAATCTCAACTGCTCAAATGGAAAACTCTTTCTAAATGGAATTTAAAATTATGCCATAATGCATCAGTAATCAAAACTGTCTGGTATTGGCTAAGGAATAGTGTGGTGAACCAATTGAATAGACTACATGCAATAGCAGGAAATGATTATAGTAATCTATGGTTTGATAAACCCAAAGAATCCAGCTATTGGGTTAAAAACTCTCTTGGATAAAAACTGCTGGGCAAATTGGAAGTTAGCATGGAAGAAACTTAGATTAGACCAACACCTCACAACCTATACGAAGATAAGATTAAAATGGATACTGGATGTAAATATTACAAACAATATTATAAGCAAACTAGAAGATCAAGGAGAGGTTTACTTGTCAGATCTATGGAAAGGCAAGCAGTTTATGACCAAGGAAGAGATGGAGAATATCATTAAGAACAAACTACATGATTATGATTACATTAATTTAAAAAGCTTTTGCACAGAGAAAATCACTGTAACCAAGACCAAAATAAATGTAGTATACTGGGAAACAATCTTTACAACTAGTATTTCTGACAAAGGACTCATTTCTAAAATATAAAGAGAACTAAATCAATTTTTTTAATAGCTATTCCCCAATTGACAAATAGTCAAAGGATGTACAAAGGCAATTTTCAGATGAGGAGATCAAAGCCATCCATAGTCTTATGAACAATTGCTCTAAATCATTGCTTATTAGAGGAATTCAAATTAAAGTTTCTCTGAGGTACCACTCCATACCTCTCAGACTGGCCAATGTGACCAGAAAGGACAATGATCATTGTTGGAAGGGTTGTGGGAAATCTGGCACACTAATACATTGTTGGTGGAACTGTGAACTCATCCAATTTTGCTGGAGCACAACCTGGAACTATGCCCAAAGGGCAACAAAAATGTGCATACCATTTGATCCAGCAATAGCACAACTGTGTCTAATCCCTGAAGAGATTATTAAAAAGAGTAAAAGCATCACTTGTACAAAAATATTCATAGTAGCCCTGTTTGTGGTGGCAAAGAATTGGAAATCATGTAAATGTCCTTCAATCATAGAATGGCTTAGCAAATTGCAGTATATGTATGTCATGGAACACTGTTATTCTATTGAAAAGCAGGAGGGACACAAATTCAGGGAAGCCTGGAGGGATTTGCATGAACTGATGCTGAGTGAGATGAGTAGAACCAAAAAAGCATTGTACACCCTAACAGTAACACAGGTTAATGATCAACCTTGATGGACTTGCTCATTCCATCAGTGCAACAATCAAGGACAATTTAGGGCTGTCTGCAATGGAGAATACCATCTGTATCCAGAGAAAGAACTGTGAAGTTTGAACAAAGACCAGGAACTATTTGCTTTAATTTAGAGAAAAAACCCTGATAGCTTATTGTCTGATCTTGCTATTTCTTTTACTTTCTGTTTCTTCCTTAACAATATGATTACTCCCTCATCACATTCAATTTGGATCAATGTATACCATGGAAACAATGTAAAAATTGGAAAATTGCCTTCTGTGTGGGGTGCGGGCAAAATAGTAAGATTAGGGGAAAAAATTGTAAAACTCAAAATAAATAAAATCTTTAAAAAGAAAACAATAAGGAAGCCAATAGAAATCATATTACTTTCTTTTATTTAGGTTTTTTGCAAGGCAAATTGGGTTAAGTAGCTTGCCCAAGGCCACACAGGTAATTATTAAGTGTCTGAGACTGGATTTGAACCCAGGTACTCCTGACTCCAAGGCCGGTGCATTATCCACTATGCCACCTAGCCACCCCCCTCACTTTCTTAATAGATGCTGAAAAACCTCTGATAAAATACATCCATTTGAATTTAAAAACACAATAGAGTATAGGAATAGTGTTTTCCTTTAAAAAATAGTATTATATATCTAGAGCCATCAACAAATATTATATGCAATGGACATAAACCAGGAGCATTTCCAACAAGATCAGGGGTGAAACTAAGATACCCATTATCACCATTACTATTCAATATAGTATTAGTTTTGTTAGCTTTAGGAATAAGTGAATTAAAATAAATTGGGAGAATTGACAATGAGGAAGCAAAACTTCCAAGAAAATCATCTAAAAAAACTCCTTGAAACAATTAGCAAAGTAGCAGGATATACAATAAAGCTCCCAAATCATCAACATCTCAATATATGAACAAAACATTGCTGACAAAATTAAATACTTGGGAATCTACCTCCCAAGACAAATCCAGAATCTGTATGAAAAGAATTACAAAGCACTTTTCACGCAACAAAAGTCAGATTTAAACAACTGGGAACATGTCAATTCATGTTTAGTGCACTTTAATATAATAAAAATAACAATTCTACCAAAATGAATTTGCTTATTCAGTGTCAGTCCAGTTAAACTAGCAAATAACTGTTTTGCCAAGCTAGAAAAAAAAAATTACAGAATTCATTTGACTTAACAAAAGGTCAAGAATATCAAGTTAACTGACAAATAATTGTAAAAGAATGTAACTTGTGCTACCAGTTGTAAAACCTTATTATAATGTAGCAATCATCAAAACAGTCTGGTACTGGTTAAGAAACAGAACAATGCATCAGTGGATTAGAATAAGTTCAAAGAAACAGTATTAAAAGAGTACAATAATCTATTCCTTGAAAAACCCTAAGTCATTACTCTCTGGCATAAGATCTCTCTATTTGACAGAAATTGTTGGGAAAACTGAAAAATGGTGTGGTGAAACCTAGACACAAACCCATATCTCAGACCCTATACCAAAATAAAGTCAAAATGGAAACAGTTTTCCTACATAAAGAGCAATAACAGATCAATAAATATAGCAAAAAATACTCTGTCTTTCATATCTATGGAAAGGGGAGAAACTTTGGACAAAACAAGAGTACACTATAAATTGTGAAGTGGATGATTTTGACTATATTAGATTTAAAAAATTGCAATAGTAAAGTCAGCACCGGCAAGATTAGAAGAAAAACAGAAAGCTAGGAAACATTTTCACAGCTAAGGGTTCTAATAAAGGTCTCATTTCTCGAATGTATAGAGAATTGAATCAAATTTATGAGATTATAAGTCATCCACCAATTGATAAATAATCAAAGGGTATCTACAGGCAGTTTTCAAATGAAGAAATTAAAGATCATCTATATGTATATGTATATGTATATGTATATGTATATGTATATGTATATGTATATGTATATGTATATGTATATGTATATGTATATGTATATGTATATGTATATGTATATGTATGTGTATATGTATATGTACATGTACATGTACATGTATATGTATGTCTATGTCTATGTCTATGTTTATGTCTATGTCTGTGTCTGTCTATATCTATAGTTCTATCTATCTATCTATCTATCTATCTATCTATCTATACACATATAGGAATAATGTTCCAAATCATTACTGATTAAAGAAATACAAATTAAAACAGCCATGAGATACTACCTCATACCTCTGAAATTGACTTAGATGACAAAAAGTGAAACTGACCAATGTAGGAGAGTTTGAGGGAGGATTAGGACTTTAATGCACTCTTGGTTGAGTTGTAAACTAATCCAACCATTCTAGAGAGCATTAAGGAACTATGTCCAGAGAAGAGTAAAGCTGATCATATACAGGCAGCTAGGTGGTACAGTGGATAGAGCACCAGCCCTGGAGTCGGGAGTACCTGAGTTCGAATCCGGCCTCAGACACTTAATAATTACCTAGCTGTGGGGTCTTGGGCAAGCCACTTAACCCCATTACCTTGCCAAAAAAAAAAAAAAACTAAAAAAAAAAACCTGATCATATCCTTTGACCCAGCAATAACAATAATAGACATATGTCCTGAAGAAATAAAGAATGGGAAAAGTCCCACATGTTTCAAAATATTCACAGCAGTTCATTTAGTTGCGTCAAAGAATTAGACATTGATGGGATGCCCATCATTGGGGAAAGACTGAACAAGTTTTGGAATGTGAATATTATGTAGTACTATTGTCCTGTAAGAAAACATGAATGGTTGGACTCTAGAGAAGCATGGAATGAATTACAGGAAATGATGTCAAGTGAAGGGAGGAGAACTAAGAGAACATTGTACACATTAACACCAACATTGTGAGTCAATCAACCTTGATGGATGGAGCTCCTCTCAACAGCTTAGAAAGCTAGAATTCCCCTGGATGTTCTGTTATGGACAACACTATCCACTACCAGAAGAAGAAAATTAAACAAAATAAGTTTAAAAAAAATTTCTTTGTCATGGTTTTCTTTCTTTCCCCTTAGTCCTAAATCCTCATACAGAAAATTACTAATCTGTAAAAATGTTAAACACAAATCTATATATGTACAATATTCTCCAGACTGTTTGACACTTAGGGGATGGGAGTTCGAAGGAAGTGTAGAAGGAAATTATGAAACATACATACATATAAATATATGTGTGTATATATATATATATATATATACATATATATATATATGCATGTGAAAAAGGATAATAAAAATAATTTAATTCTGTTCTTGTTACCCCAGTTATGTAAATTGGAATTCCTTCATAGTAGAATTCCTTGAATACTTCTTTCTCCTCCCTAATTGAATTATATTTTAGTTTGTGTTTTTTTTGGTATCGGAACTATGAGTTTAAATCACTATTTGCCTTGGGGTATGAAGTGTAGGTTTCTCCTATGTACCCCTAGTGTTAAACTGGAAATTAGATTAATTAAAACTTTGTTTTCTTAATTCCAATTTTCTGAACTACTTTCTTCTCTTATTAACTGAAATAGGATAGTCATATTTTTAAAAAATATATAAATCTGTTGAAAGATCTATGAATCTGAAATTAAATTTGTTCAATACTTTCTGTTTTTAAGGTCAGTTACTTTGGCTCATATGAATCTATTTTTTGTTCACTTCCCAAATTGTCTTTACTTCTGCATTTTTGCATTCATAATCTACCATTCTTTTGTCCAGAGTATCTGCTTCTTTCTAGATCTTAACAAGTATATGCTATAATCATTCCATTTTGCCATTTTTCTTTTTAAATTTTCAAGTACTTTTTTTCTATTATATGAAAATTGAATTTCTCTTTTCAACAATTGCAGAAGGTTTTAGTCTGAGTTTTCATTTCATTTATCGTTTCTTCATGAGCTCTGAAAAACTTGATCTATTATACCAACATTGTGAGTAATTTTGCTCTATTAAATAATTTTCTGTATGGTTTTGCCTTTCTTAGAATTTTCATTCATTGATTCCTCTGTTCTTAACTATATCTCTTTTTTAGCCATATTTTTCCTCTTGGACTTTTTGCCTTTTAATTATTTTCTTGTATTAATACTAGCTTTTTATTC
Organism: Macrotis lagotis; assembly: GCF_037893015.1. NCBI lineage: Eukaryota > Metazoa > Chordata > Mammalia > Peramelemorphia > Peramelidae > Macrotis > Macrotis lagotis. The sequence goes on along the minus strand of NC_133662.1, from coordinate 89,261,025 downwards.
TTGCTACCTTGCTCAGTTCTGATTTATACAGCTTTCAGTAGTACACAATCCCTTCTCTTTTTTTTCAAAATTCTAACAATCATAAATATGGACATATGCCCAGCATAATATCTAAGATAATATGACTTACCTTAGCTGAATTTTAATCTGTTTTCCTTCTAAGCAGGTTTTCCTTGCTATCATTTTCTCTTGCTCAAATTTTGTACTTTTGTTTTCTTTAAGTAACAAAGCAAAATATATGCTTCCTGTTCTGTAGTATTTAAGAGAGAAGAGTGTACAGACTATGTCACTCTGATGAGGGAACTAAATGGGGACCCAAAAAGAGAGAACCAAACCCTTATCTTTGTGAGATTGAAAGTTTCCTCTACCTATTATGTGATGTGGGGTGAGGACCTCTAAGCATCTGAATTTTTGAATTATTTTTAATAAGCTATATGTTGTGAAGTTTTCTGTCTTCTCATTTTGTTGATTTAGTATTGTTGCTTTTTATGGTATAGAATTTTAAAGAAGAATTTTTAATTTGAACTGGTTTATAGATGACAACTCTCCAATCTTGCATATATCCTCTAGTCCCATATAATTTCATGTCATGATATAAAAGTGCTTACTAAGGCTTAAAGAAATCTTACTAATGAATCCGGGATAAATCCATGTTTAAGAAAAAGCTCCATTATATAATTTAATCATTGAGATATTGTAAGCATTATCTTAGTTGAATTAATTTTTGTCAGTCCCTTGAAAACTAATTAGTAAATTATTGTTTTAGAACATTAAATGGCATAGGATAGTGAACTGTGACAATAAAAGAATAAGTCAAGTCAGTTAGAGAGAAAAGTCACAGAAATGTCTTTTTGTATTGTCTACATACTAAACTGTTTTTGTTGTTTAGCAAATTAATCATGTCCAACACTTCATGACTACATTTGGGGTTGTCATGGAAAATATAGAGGAGTGATTTGTCATTTCCTTCCCCATTTAATTTTTCAGATGAGTTAACTAAGGCAAACAGGATTAAGTAACTTGCCCAGCATCTCACAGTTAGTTAAATATATGAGGCCAATTTTAAACTCGGGGCTTCCTAACTTCAGACCTAGCACTCTGTCCACTGTACCACCTAACTAACCTGGGGAAATCATCAATGTAGTTAAGCACCTGCTTTTCAGGAGTCTTGAGAGCACATGTACCTCTAAATGCCACTGTATTTATTTGTAGACCAGCCATCAAAAACATTAATAGGTAAGCAACTTCATTGGAGACAGATTTAGGCATGTCTACTAGATGCCAATCAAGTGTCACACACATTATATTTGAAAATTTGAACTAGACACAAGGAGTAACCATGTTGAGAAGACCCACCACCACCACCAAGCACTGATGGCTAACAGCTGCCGTCTGACCCTGGCCTGTTGTGGCATGAAGAGCAGATCCAGTATTATCACCATGAAGAAAGAGGTGCAGCAGCTCCAGTTCTTGGCAAGGCTCCTCCAAATGAAGTTTTCTCAAGCTGCTGCCTATCTAAAACAGTTTTGCCTGAAAAATGTCCAAAATGATTCCCTGCTTACAGGGGTATACTCCAGAACCAATGCTTTTGGATCACAGAAAGTCTGTTCATCCCTATAAAATGATGACCTTAGAATTCTTGGGAAGGACCTCTGAATCTGGTCTTCTTATGTGGGTCAGTGACATTTGAGGTTCTGTGATGTGAATTTTGACTGTTGAAAGGAGAGAGAATTCTGAAGCCTGCACAAAACTTAATACATATATGTAACAATGTGCAAAGTTAATCATTCATATTTTAACTTGAATCAGACTTTCTCATCTACCTTATCAAATTTTTATTGATTTCTGTTTTGTACACTGTACAATAAGGTATTCAGAAGAAAAAATTAAAGGAGTACTAGAATTGTTACAATGGTAGTTCCTATGTTGGAGAAGCCTTTAATTTTGAATTCGGGATAGTGTGGCTGGAAAGTTGGCTTTAGAATCAGGAGACCCTGATCTCAAAGCTCATGTTTGGTATGTTTTCTTAACTTACTACTGTTCCAGGTAGCTCTCTAAAGCTGATAACTGCAGAAAAGTAGCAGACTTGAATCAGTGGAGTTTCCTCTCCCAGTCACTTTTCTACCAAAAATATCACAGATCAAATAAAAATGAGTGAACAAATTTTGTAAGTAAGATTAGATGAATCATAATTAATTCTTATAAAATTATCATTTAGCTACTCTTTTTCTCTCTTTTCAGAGTTGTGCTTGACTTCATATGGATTTTATCAGATGTGAATGAGAATACATGACTTTCCCCTACTGATTCCCAGAGTTTCCGGTGAACACAAAGCTTTACTAGGTAAATCACAAAAAAGAGTGCCCTACCCTTTTAGAAATCCTGGGAGAACAAATTAAAAATCAAACTACTGCATTCCTTGGAGAAAAATAGCTTGAAGTTATATAGGAATTTTTTTACTCTTAATAAATAGGAGACAACCTTAGTAGAGGATGGACACACATTTGGATGAGGGGAGGACATGTGAATTAGATAAACAGAACTTGCCTTACATATAAATGATTCCTTTACTGCTTTCTCCTTGCTTACCCTTTGCCTCTGAGAAGAGAAATGTAGGACATGGGGGAAGAAAAGAAACAAAAGAAAGGAGCAAATTCAACAACACAAATGGAGCAGTGTCCCATTTAAAGGGAAAATGAGATTAAAATTTCTCCACAAAGTCAAAGGTAGTCAATTGAAAAATAATAATGTCACATACTCAACTTGTTAAAGTCAATTTTTAAATGATAGATGGAGCAAAGGCCAGAAAAATATCAAGAGAAATCATGAGTTGCACATGTAGAACAGCTCTATGCCATGCAGAAAATATAAGAATTGCATATTCTGACAAAGGAGAGACAATTCAGGTGAGTAAAAACCTTAATTTTAAAGTGGAAAAATTATATTTCTTCAAAAGTCCCAACATTTCCCCAAGTTTCAGCACATCTGATAATCATATTTCCCTTGTTCCCTTTACAAATGGCAATGTGTCATTATAGCTATATTGGCATTCATTCTCCTGCTAGTTGACATGAATAAATGGGTTACAGACAGCAGAGTACTCACAGTGTATTAGTTCTTGAGGTTCTCTGGTGTCTAGTTGATTTATCTGTGAACATTTTCAATGACTATCCTGATGGAATATGCTGTGATGATCAATGTGAATGAGATGTATTTTCTGACAGAGCTAATAAAAAAAAGGCTAGAATGTGAACTATCACAGGAGGCTGAAGTTATTTGTACTTCGGTGGAGAAAAAAAAGTCTTTACTGCCTTTGACCTTTTTAGTGTTTTCTTGTGGCTAATCCTCTCAACAATCCATATGATTAAAATGTAATCACTTACAAAAAGGACCGAGAATATAAAAGATAGGAAAAAGTCAGTTATCAAACAACTCACAGAACAGGCAGAAATGAAGTTCAGTTATTTTAAAACATTAACTAATATAAAACCTCTGGATTCTAAGATTTATTAAATGGATTTTGAGGTGCTTGTTGATTGTTTCTATCATATAGTCTATAAAATGACTCTGATCATAACTCATTCTTCAATAAAACTAAAGTCCAAGTATGGAAAATGAGGTAAATTGTGTGGAGTTATCTTTTTGACATTAAAAATATAGAATATTGATATATTAATCTAAAACTTATTTTATATGTAATAAAACTGAGACCAGAGAGTTGAAAAAACTCCTCAGTTCTTCTCCATAAATATTTCACCAGAAGAATAGAACTCTCTAACACAAAGTAACAAAGCTGCATATTTATAAGTACTAGGACATATATTTTGCAATATTTTCTCATCTTTTTGTTATAATGAAGTTCTAAGCCAGGTAGTTGAAATAAGAGATAAAGTACAAACTTTGGTGTCAGAAAGATCTGAATTCAATTCATTCATCAGATACTTACAATTTGTATGACCCTGAATAGGTTACTTCACCACTGCCTGACCTAGTTTTTTTAATCAGAAAATGTTAAATATTAATAAAAAAACTACCATCCCAGATTTTTGCGATGATAGAATGAGAAGTAGTTGTACAATGTTTTAAAATCCTAAATAGTTATATGAATATTTCTGGTAATTTTTATAATGATGTCATTTAAGTTTCATTTTTCTCATCTATATATTACAGGCCATATTTTCCATCTTACCTATTTTGTAAAGATCAAATGAGATGATTTATGTAATAAATCTTAATTTTTATTTGCACAAATGTAAGGTGGTACTCATTGTTATAGTTTAAAAATATGAAAATTCATCTTTTCATGTTGCTGTTGATCTTATTCAGGAACAAAATTCTGCCTTGGAATTTCCTCATTCCTCAAATTAATAAATAATAATGATAATTGTACATTATGGTCCAGAGTTCAACCAACACTGATTCATGTTCAAAAGTCTCAGTTCATTATCCTGCATTACTCTATATCACACCAGGCCAAATTACACATTATTTCTAAAGAAAATGCATATAAAAGGAGAAAAGGAACACCAAGCTATGTAGCAATGAAAAAATTCTTACACAAAATATTAATCACAGTGCACAATTTGTCACAGATTCCTATGTCACTGCTAGGAAAAGAAATATTCCCTACCTGGAGAATTCACAATTGAAAGGCCAAAAATCAATAGGAACAGTTCTTTTCTTGTGAAGTTACATAGGTTTGCTTCTAGACTAAATTGCAGAAAGATCTGTTCTTCCTTGCAGTGATTATCAGGCCTGAGGTCTTTCAACGATTGACCAGCTAAAATCCCTTCAAGGAAAATGAATTTTTGACGACCTCTGTCAACTAGCATTAATGGGAATGTCTGAGGTTTTCTTTGGTATATGGGTTGAGGTGAATAAATAGTTTTCAATTCTCATTATTTCCCAGGCAGCTGGTATCAGTTCTATGTAAGAGCTCTTAATCTTCACTTAATAAAAGGGGCAAAGAACTTACAAAATTTCCTCTGAATTCTTCAAGTTACTTTGTAGTTCATGCTCTTCTTTAATCTCTCCTAAAAAAATAAAGAAGAAATTTGTCAGTACCTAAAAAAGTATAATGGGTACACAAGTATAGTTTGGAAACATTTTAAACATTTCTAAATTTAAAATAAAGTGATGACTAAAGTAATTATTCCCAATACATTATATAAATTTAGATTCATTCCAAAGACAAATATTATCTGTCATTTTTGTTAATTATCTGGAGCCTCTTCTTCCTTCTTTTTTCATCAGATTTGCCACCCTCCATTCCTCTGCCTTATAGGAAATAGTCTATAGAAAATACATCAATTCACGGAATTTTCCTGTTGTTTTAAAAATATGAGGAAAAGGCATCACATATGACTTAAGATAGGTTAAGTAACATTATACATAGTCAAATGAAGGTGGGAGAAAATATATCCTCCTTTCATTTGCCCTTTCTTTACTTTAAATTATTTAAATGTTCAGAGTTTGCATTAAAGGTTCCTGATTCATAGTACATTGTTTTTATCATTTTATACCTATTTAATGATATCTATTACATTAATTTTAATATAGACAACTTTTCAATAATGGGAAATAAACTAATGAAAAATTTCTAACTAAAAGAAATTTATGTGCCTGTGCTGTATTTCTCCACTTTTTAAAAAAATTTCAATCCAAGATAGTAAACTAATGTATTCAATCAGATCTTATAGATAAATAGATATATAGATAGAGAGAGAGAGAGACATTTAGATACAGATATATATATATATATATATATATATATATATATATGTATATATATATGCAAAGCTAATTGAACTGGAATCCAAAATATCAGATAATGCTCTGTTATAGAAAAGGTGAGACATAGAAATATGAAATTCATGAATTGTGTGACATCCAAATGACACTCATATGCCTTTACTGATTGATATTAGAGAATGACATGGTTTTAATTTGCTCAACAAATCTAACAACCAGAGGTAGAGTAATAGATTTTTTTTGGCAAAGCAAATGGAGTTAAGTGGCTTGCCCAAGGTCACACAGCTAGGTAATTATTAAGTGTCTGAGACTGGATTTGAACCCAAGTACTCCCGACTCCAGGGCTGGTGCTTTATCCACTGCGCCACCTAGCTACCCCCATTGGACAAATCAGAGCTCGAAATAGACCTCTGTGCACTAGAAACAAAGTACCCCAAAGTCATAAGTAAGGATCAAAGGATAACAAATTGAGGACTGGAAGAGATAGAAGTAACTATCATATGAATCCTCCCTTGTTTGATGAGAAAATTGAGATCCAGAAAAGTTAAAAAGCCTACTAACAATCCTATAGTTAGTAACTGAGAGAAGAAAGTTTTGAACTACATCCTTTTGCCCCAAATCTAAGGGTCTTTTGACTGAGTCATGGGCTTTTTTTTGAAAGATTTAATTTTGAATTTTACAATTTTACCCCAATCTTGATTCCTTCCCCCCTACCACCCACAGAAGGCAGATTGTAAATCTTTACATTGTTTCCATGTTATGCATTTATCTAAGCTGAATGTGGAGAGAAATCATATCCTTAAAGAAGAAACAGAAAGTATGAGAAATAGAAGAATTACATAATAAGATAGCATTTTTAAATTAAAAATAAGAGTCTTTGGTCTTTGTTCAAACTCCACAATTCTTTCCCAGGATATAGATTGCATTCAACAACGCAGACACCCCAAAATTGTGCCTGGTTTTTTCCTTGTTGGCATGCGCAAGTTCATTAAGGTTGATAATCAGACCCATGTTGCTGTTAGGGTGTACAATGTTCTTCTGGTTCTGCTCATCTCACTCAGCATCAGTTCATGCAAATCCTTCCAGGCCTCCCTGAATTCCCATCCCTCTTTTTTTTGTAAGTGAACTTTAATTTATTATTAATTTATTATTACTATTATTACAATAATTTTGTTATGAGTAAACATAAATCTCCCTTCCCTCAAAGAAGATGAGAAACCTCAAGAATAGTGAGAGAGAGAGAGGGAAAAAAGTACTTCAGTCTCTGTTCCTATTTCAATGACTCTGTCGCTGGGATGAATTGCTTTCTTTATCATAAGTCCACCAGGGAAGTTGCTTCATTATTTTTCCCACCATTTCTATCACTAGCTGTACCTCCACTCTATTCCTCCCCACTCTCATGTATTCTATTTTCTCTCTCCTTTCATTCAGGCCCTGTCCAAAAGTGTGCTATATCTGAGGACACTCTCCCTTAATCTTTCCTCTCTTGTAAACCTATTTTCCCCCTTCCCTCTCCCCATTCCCCTTATCCCATCTCTTTCTTCTCACTTCTTCTAGGGTAATATAGATTTCCTTACCCTATTAAGTGTGTATGTTATATCCTCTCTGAGCCATTTCTGATGAGAATGAAGGCTCATTCATTCCTCCTTGATTTCCCCCTTTCCACTCCATTGAAAAATGTTTTCCTTGTCTCTTATGTGAAATTTCTTAGCTTCTTCTTCATCTCCTTTCCCTTCCTCCCAGGACTTTCCTTTATCACCCACTGACTCCAAATTTTACTATATTATACCATTATATTCCACTCCTTCCTGTCTCCTGCCTATATAAGTTCCTTCTAACAGCTCTTATAAATGACAAAGTTCTATATGAGTCATCAATATCTTCTTCCCATGGAGGAATACAAACAGTTTAATATCATTAAGTTTCTCATAGTTACTCCTCATCCACCCCCTCTTCTATGGTTCACGAGAGTCTTGTACTTGGAGATCAAACTTTCTGTTCTTGTTTCACTAGGCAAGTTTGAAAGTCCCCTGTTTCATTGAAAGTCCATCTTTTCCCCTGAAAGCGGATGTTCAGTTTTGCTGAGTAGTTGATTCTCAGTTGTAAACCAAGATATTTTGCCTTCTAGAATATCATTTCAATCCCTATGAGCCCTTAATGTAGATGCTGCCAGATTCTGTGTAATCCTGACTATGGAGCCTTGATTGTCGTATTGTTTGTTTCTGACAGCTTTTAGAATTTTCTCTTTCATTTGGGAGTTTTGGAATTTGGCTCTAATATTCTTGGAAGTTTTTCTTTTATGATCTCTTTCAGGAGGTGACCAATGAATTCCCTCAATTTCTGTTTTACCCTCTGCTTCTAGGATCTCAGGGCAATTTTCCTGTATTATTTCTTGAAAAATGAATTCTGGGCTCTTTTCCTGATCATGGCTTTCAGATAGCCCAATAATTTTTAAGTTATTTCTCCTGGATCTGTTTTTGAGGTTGGTTGTTTTTCCAATGAGATATTTCACATTTTCTTCTAATCTTTGGCTTTTCTGGAAGAGTTTTATTTCTTCCTGATTTCTTGCAAAGTCATCAGCTTCCTTTAGTTCGACTCTGCATGTGGAGGAATTATTTTCTTCAGAGAACTTTTTTTATCTCCTTTTTCCAGCTGACCAGTTCTGATTTTTAAAGCATTCTTCTCCTCATTTGTCTTTTGTGTTGCTTTTTTTCCATTAGGTCTAAACTGGTTTTTAACATATTGTTTTCTTCTGGTATTTTTTTGGATTTCTTTCACTAAACTGTTTATTTGGTTTTCATGACTTTTCTTCATCGCTCTCATTTCTCCTCCCAATTTTTCCTCCACCTCCCTTAATTACTTTTTAAAGTCTTTTTTGAGCTCATCCATAGTCTGAGCCCATTTTCTATTTCTCTTGGAGGTTTTGGCTATGGAAGTCATCTGAGTATGCATTTTGATCTTCCATGCGTCTTAAGTAATTCCCTATGATCAGATTCTTATTTTTCTGTTGTTTACTCATTTCCTCAACCCAAGATTAATTTGCATCACTTCCAAGGCTTGGAGGTCTTTTTGGGGGGACACGCCTCTGGGACCTTTATTACTCCAAGGTCTTTTGCTCTCTTACCTGTGCTTTGATATGTAGATGACCACCACACTTCCCTCTGCCCTGGAGTTGCAAGGAGTCCTGCTTAGCTACCTATCATGGAAGCCCAAACTGCAACCCAGATGAGTGTGGGCAAACAGCAAAGGTCCACTCTGACTAAAAGCAGAGAAACCACTGCAGTCTTCCCTGACTCCCCCTACTGTCTGTGGGCTGTGCTATGAGAGTGCAAACTGCCCTCTCCAGATTCTTGCTGCAGATTCTGCAGCCAGTTCTCCTTCATGCCGCACTCATTCTGGTGTAGCATAGTTCTTTCCCTGTTCCTGGGCTATGCTATGACAGGAGCTTTTTCCAACTCCTGGTCTTGCTGAAACACACCTTTCCTGTGGAACCTCTAAGTTATCTTAGACTGGACAAATGTATCACTCAGTCTTTCAGTGGGTTCTGCCCCTCTAAACATTGGCTAAAGTCATAATTTGCTGGTTTTTGGAGTTTTGGGGGGAAGGAGGTCTCAGGAAATGCTGCCTTTATACCACCATTTTGGCTCCACCCCTGAGTCATACATTTTTTGCTAAGTCTATGATCATGGTGATTTAAATTCTTGTGCTATTACTATTTGAATATAACTTTTAAAAAATAAAAATCCTATAAAGATGTGAAAACAATCAAGAGTTCACAATATTGGACTTCTGATGACAATAGTAAAATAGGAAACGCTGTCAAATTTTCAATTGAAATTCTTATAATATATGATTTAAGACCATGATACAACCCCAATCACTTTCACATCTATCTTGTAATCAGTTTGCCTTTGTAAGATGCCTTAATATGACAAAGATAATTTGAGTGGCTTTTGAAATTTTGTCACTTTGAAATAAACACCTAATTATGTTATTATATAGTTAACTTTACATTGAATATCCTGAGGAAAGATTTCATAGACTTCATTATTCACATACTTCCTACTTTATTGCTTCACTTTTTTGCTATAATCTATATATAATGCTATAATCTTCCTTAAATTCACTGTCTTCTCCATGATCATAACTATTGATATGACACCTCTAACTCATTCTGTGATAGCTTCAGCATCACTTAGTATCAATCAATCAATAAGAATTTAGTAAGTCAATAATATAAATATAAACTGTGTTATGTAGTAAATATACAAAAACATAACAGCAAATCACTTCCCTTAAGACACTAATGATATAATGTGGAAAATAACATGAAAATAAATTATGCAAATCATATAAAAGTTAAGTAGGAAATAAGTAATAGAGGGACAGAAATCTAGATAGGATTTCAGTTGGTACTTCTAAAAAATCAGCAAATACAGGTGGTAGAGATGAGCAGGGAATTATTCTAAGAATAGAGATAATCAGAGAAAAGTTCAGGAGCCAAGTATTGGATTTTCTTACCTTGGGAAGAGCCACAATAGCATCACATCATAGGAGTGTGTCTTGGAAAGTAATTATTACAATATATTTTTCTTAAAATGACTAGAATTCCAACATTACCTTGATGGACTGGACATGTTAGAATGCTAAATATATGCTTGTCAAAAATATTACAATACCAAGACCCTGAAGATCTCATTGAAGGACTTTAGAATTGATTGTACATCATGGAGTCACTGTCACAGGACCACCCTGCATAGCATGCCTTCATCAGTAAGGGTGCTGCACTCTATGAGGAAGGTAGAATTAAAATAGCTCAAAGGAAATATAAAAGACAAGGTGTTCACATGACCTATTTGTGTCCAACCTGTGGTAAAGTATTGCAAGTTCATATTGCGCTGATCAGCTACAGTCGAAAACATTGCAATTTGGCTTAGACATACTAATGTCATTTTGGTCTTCTTTAATAATAAAGGAATCAAACAACCAATTATTCTTGACATTTCCCAATAATTTAATCATAGTATCTTATTCTTTATATCTCTCCAGCAAAATTCTCACCCTCTCTCATAAGATTGATCTTTTTTCTCTTGCATATATATATATATATATACATATATATATATATGTATATTTGTTTCCAATTACATACAATGGTATTTTTCATAAAGTTTCTGCCTTAGTAGGTAGACTCCCAAACATTTTATGTTCTCTGAAGGTATTTTAAATGGGATTTCACTTTCTATCTCTTGTTGCCATGTCTTGGAAGTAATATATAGAAATGATGATTTTCTGCGGTTCACTAGGTATGCCATCTGATTTCTACAAAGATTCTAATTCAATCAATTTTTTTTTCTCTTATTGCTAAGGCTAAAATTTATTTTTTTTAAATTTTAAAGATGGTTTAGGTATCAGCACCATATTGGTTTCATAGAAAGACTTAGGCAGAGTTCCATCTTCCCCTATTTTTCCAAAGAGTTTATATAGATTTGAAAATAATTGCTTCTTAAATGTTTGGTAGAATAAATTTTGAATCCATCAGGCCCTGAATATTTTTTCTTAGGGAGTTCAGTTATGGCTTGGTGAATTTCTTTTCCTGAGATATGGTTGTTTATGTATTTAATGTCCTCTTCATTTAACCTGGACAACTTATATTTTTGTAAGTATTCATCCATTTCACTTAGATTGTCAAATTTTTGGCATAGAATTGGGCAAAATGATTCTGCATTATTGCTTTAATTGCCTCCTTATTGGTGGTGAAACTAACACTGATTTTCTTCTTCTATTTTTTAAACAAATTGACCAGAGGTTTATCAATTTCATTGTTTTTTTTAATTAAAAACTTTTGATTTTATTTATTGATTCAAAAGTTTTTTTTATTTTTATTTTATTAATTCCCCTTTGGTTTTTAGAATTTCTAATTTTGTGTTTATTGGAGGATTTTAATTTGTTCTTTCTTTAATTTTTTTAGTTGAACAATTATTTCATTGACTTCCTCTTTCTCAAATTTAATCAAGAAAGCATTTAATGATATAATCTATCCCCTGACAGCCACTTTGAGTGAATCCCATAGGTTTTGGTATGTTATTTCATTATTGTCATTAATCTAGGAAAAAATATTTAATTCTTTCTATAATTTATTGTTTGATCCACTCATTATTTAAAATGAGGTTATTCCATTTCCAATTAATTCTATGTCTATATCTCCCTGGCCCAATATTGCATATGATTTTCATTGCATTATGATCTGAGAAAGATGTATTCCATATTTCTACCTTTCTGCAATTGATTATTAGGTTTTTATGTTCTAGTACATGGTCAATTTTGTGTAACTGTCATGTACTGCAGAAAAGAAAGTGTATTCCTTTCTATCCCCACTCAAATTCCTCCATAAGTCTATCATATCTAGGATTTTTTTTAACAATCTATTTACTTCCTTAACTTCTTTCTCATTTTATGATTTGATTTATCTAAATCTGAGAGCAGGAGACTGAAGTCTACCACTAGTAGAGTTTTCCTGTCTGTCTTCCTGTAGTTCTTGCAGCTTCTGCTCTAAGAATTTGAATGCTATCCCATTGGGCACATACATATTCAGCATTGAAATCACTTAATTGTCTATGGTAACTTTTGGGAGGATATAGTTTCCTTCCTTATCTCTTTTAACATTATCTATTTTTGCAGCTGCTTTGTCAGAGATAAAGATCGATACCCCTGCTTTTTTCACATCAGCTGAACCGAAATATATTTTACTCCAACCTTTACCTTTACTCTATATGTATCTCTCTGTTTCAAATGAATTTCTTATAAGCAGCATATTGTAGAATTCTGGTTTTTAATACAGTCTTCTAATTGCTTATGTTTTAAGGGAGAGTTCAATCCTTTCACATTCAAAGTTATAATTACAAACACTTTATTGCCCTCCATGCTATTTTCCCACTGTATTTTTCCTCTTTCCCCTTTTTTTTCATATTAACCAGTAATTTGTTTCTAAATACTGCCACCTTCAGTATGCTTGTCCTCCTCTGTCCACCCCTCCCCTTTCTTTCCCCTTTCCCCTTTCCCCCTTTTCCCTTTTCCCTTCCCTTCCTTTGTTAGTTCTCTTTTTTCTCTCCCCCTCCTTGTCTCCATCCCACCCTCCACTGTACTCCTTTTGATATTTGAAAGGTAAAATGTTTTTTAATTTAACTGAATGTGTGTGTAAGTTAACTTTAAGCCAAGTCAGATGAAAGGAAGATGCAGGTGTTTTTCACCTCCTCCCTTCTTCCCCTCTACAACAGTATGTCTGTTGTACCTCTCAATGTAATATCATTAACCCCCATTCAATCCCCTCATTCCTCCCATATCCTTACTGTCCCCCTTTTTAAGGAGGGAGTGTTTTTAAATCATTCTACCTAAGTCATAGAAAACCCTGAGTATCAATCACTTCTGGCTAAGTGTATTCTATCTAATAGAGTTATAATTATTGAGAGTTATTAGATTCTTTCTCCCAAGTAGGGATATAGCTATTTTCATTCTACTGGGTAGCAGTCTTATAGATAATTCATGAGAGTCCCCTCACTTCTGGCTAAGTATATTCTCTCTGTTAGAGTTACAATTATCAAGACTTATGAGAATCTTTTTCCTATACTGGGATACACCCAATTACATCATATTATATAGCAGTGTTTGATGTCCAAATTTTCTATTTAGCTCTGTTTTTTTTTTTCATCAGGAATTGTTGGATGTCTTCCATTTCATTAAATATCCATCTTTTCCCCTGAAAGAGAAGGCTCAACTTTGCTGGATAGTAGATTCTTGACTACATTTCAAACTCCCTTGCTATTCAGAATATTTCATTTCGAGCCCTTGAATCCCTTAATGTTGATGTAGCCAGGTCCTATGTAATCCTTAATGCGGCTCCTTCATATTTAAATTGTTTCTTTCTGGCTGCTTGCAGGATGTTCTCTTTTCTCCAATAGTTCTGGAATTTGCCCACAACATTCCTTAGTGTTTTCATTTTAGGTTCTCTTTCTGGACTGAATCAATGTATTCTGTCAATAACTATTTTGCCCTCTGGTTCCATGACATCAGAACAATTTTCCATTTCTAAATCCTGAAATATTAAGTCCAGGCTTTTTTTTCTGTCAGTGTTTTCAGGAAGGCCTATAATTTTCAGTTTGTTCCTTTTCATTCTATTCTCTAGGTCGGTGATTTTGTTGATGAGGTATTTTACATTTTCTTCTATTTTTTTCAATTTTGTTCAGCAAACCCTTGCTGTCTCATGAAGTCATTAGTTTCCACAGACTCCATTCTTTTTTTAAGAGAAGAATTTTCTTCATTTACCTTCTGCAACTCCTTTTCTAGTTGGCCAATTCTATTTTTGTAAGGATTTTCCATTTGACCCATAGAGATTTTGAGACAATTGTTTTCTATTTTTTTCTTTTTCTTTTTTTTTAGGTTTTTACAAGGCAATGGGAATAAGTGGCTTGCCCAAAGCCACACAACTAGGTAATTATTAAGTGTCTGAGGCTGGATTTGAACTCAGGTACTCCTGACTTCAAGGCCAGTGCTTTATGGACTGCACCACCTAGCTGCCCTCAGAGAGAATTGCTTTCTTATTCCATGGAGTTAATTTTCACTTCCAACTTTTCCAATTGATTTTTAAACTCCTTTCTTCTTTCTTCAAGGAAGTCTTTCTATGGTGGAGAGCAGGTCATATTCTCCTCTCAGGTTCAAGGCATCTCTGAGTTAGTGTCTTTTCCCTTTAGAATTTTTCTATAGGGGCAGCTAGGTGGCACAGTGGATAGAGCACTGGCCTTGGAGTCAGGAGTACCTGAGTTCAAATCCAGCCTCAGACACTTAATAGTTACCTAGTCCTGTGGCCTTGGGCAAGCCACGTGACCCCATTGCCTTGCACAAACTAAAAAAAAAAGTAATTTTCTATAGGCCCTCCTTTGCTCTGATCTTTCTTCATTATCCTAAAACCTTGTGTTGGGGAGGGCCTGGTTCACAGGGGTTTGGTGACAGGATCCCTAGACTTTCTTCACTGTGTGTAATATCACCTGATGGCCAGTAGGTTGTGCTAGAGATTTTGCTCACTAAGTGCAATAAAACCTTCTGGCCGGTAGGGGGTGGTAGTGGTTTTGCTCTCTGAGTGTAATATCTCCAACCAAACAGTACGGGCTGTTGGTTGCTTTCTCTGGAGTATCTGTGACCTTGATTGGGTCCTTCTCCCTTGCTCTAAAGGTTGAAGCTGTTAATTTTTTTTGTTTTTGCTCAATATTGGGTTATACCCTGGGGTGAATTGATCACTTTCCCTATTGTAAGCTGAGGTGGTTCTGCTACTTGGCCATGGCCTGGGCAGAAGTAGTCTGCACTTGCATTAAGGAGGTAAATAGATTGTTTGAAAACCTAGATATAATAGACCAATGGAGGAAATTGAATGAGGATAGAAAGGAATATACATTTTTTTTTTCCTGCAGGACATGGTCCTTACGCAAATTGACCACATACTAGGGTATAAAAACATAACGATCAATTACAGAAAGACAGAAATAATGAATGTATCTTCCTCAGACCATAATACAATAAAAATCATATGCAATTTAAGGCCAGGGAGATATAGACCTGAAACTAATTGAAACTAAACAACCTCATTTTAAAGAATGATTTGACCAAAATACAAATTATAGAAAGAATTAATTATTTCATCCTAGATAATGACAATAATAAAACAACATACCCAAACCTATGGGATACACTCAAGGCAGTTGTCAGGGGATATATATCATATCTTTAAGTGCTTACATGAATAAATTATATTAAGGGAAAATCAGTGAATTAAATATGCAACTAAAAAATTTAGAGAAAGAACAAATAAAAACCTCCAATTAAACACCAAATTTGAAAGTCTAAAATTTAAAAGAGAAATTAATAAAATTGAAAGTAAGAAAACTATTGAACTTTTATATAAAACCCAGAGTTGGTTTTATGAAAAAAAAACATTAAAATTGACAAAACTCTGGTCAATTTGATTAAAAAAAGATAGAAGAAAACAAAATTGTTTGTATCATAAATGAAAAAGGTAAATTCACCATCAATGAGAAGGAAATTACAGTAACAATTCAGAATTATTTTGCCCAACTCTATGCCAAAAAAAAATCGACAATCTAAGTGAAATGGACAAATATTTACAAAAATATATTGACTAGATTAAATGAAGACAAAATTAATTACCTAATAGACCCTATCTTAGAAAAAGAAATTCAACAAGTCATTATGAAGCTTTCTAAGAAAAAACTCTCCAGACCTGATGGATTCACAAGTGAACTCTATCAAACATTTAGGGAAAAATTGGTTCCAATTTTATATAAACTCTTTGGAAAAATAGAGGACAGGACTCTGCCCATGGTGCTGATACCTACAGCAGGAAGAGTTAAATACAGAGAAATAAAGTTATAAACATATCTATCTGATGGATCTAGATGCAAAAATCTTACATAAAATCTTAGCAAAATGATTACAACAAATTACTAGTAGGATAATATATTATCAAGTAGGATTTATCCCAGGAATTCAAGGTTGCTTTAATATTAAGATAACTGCTGGTACAGCTAATTATATCAATAACAAACCTATCAGAAAGCATATGATTATATCAATAGATGCTGAAAATCTTTTGACAAATTATAGCACCCATTTCTACTAAACAATACTAGGGAGCGTAGGAATAAATGGATTCCTCATTAGAATAATAAACAGCATCAATCTTAAACCATCAACATGCATTATATGCAATGGGGATACACTAGAGGAATTCCCAATAAGATCAGGAGTGAAACAAGGATGTGCATTATCACCACTACTATTCAATATTGTATTAGAAATGTTAACTTCAGCAAAAGAGAAGAAAAAGGAATGGAAGGATTTAGAATTGGGAAGGAAGAAACAAAACTCTCACTCTTTGCAGGTGACATGATGGTATATATAGAAAATCCCAAAATATCATCTAGAAAATCTCCCAGAAATAATTAGTAACTTAAGCAAAGTTGCAGAATAAACCCTCATAATTCTTGAACATTTCTATATGACTAGCAAGATACAGCAAAGAGAGTTAGAAAGTGAAATCCCATTAAAGTAACCTCAGACAATACAAAATACCTGGGAAGCTATCTGTCAAAGCAAACTTAAAAACTCTTTTTGAAAACAATTACAAAACACTTCTCACACAAATAAAATAAGATTTAGATAACTAAAACATCAACTACCCATCAATAGGTCAACCTAATATAATAAAAATGACAATTCTACCAAAACTAAACTACCTTTTTAGTGCCCTATCAATCAAAATTCCAAAGAAATTACTGTAATATTAGACAAAATTGTTAGTAAACTCATGTGGAGAAATAAAAAGTCAAGAATTTCCAGGGATTTGATGAAAAAAAAGTGCAAAAGAAGGAGGCTTAGCCTTACCAGATCTAAAATTATATTATAAAACATCAGTCACAAAAACTTTCTGGTATTGGCTAAGAAATAGAATGGTGGATCAATGGAATAGACTAGGTGCAACAGCTGGAAATGATTACAGTAATCTGCTGGTTGATGAATTCAGAGTCCAGCTTTTGGATTAAAAACTCTATTCCACAAAAACTGTTGGGAAAATTTTAGGTTAGTATAGCAGAAACTTGGATTAGACCAGCACCTCATATCTTATACCAAGTTTAGATCAAAATGGATTTAGGATTTAGACATAAAATAAAATATTATAAGCAAACTAGATGATCAAGGAGTAGTATACCTGTCAGATCTAGGGAAAGGAAGCAGTTTATGACCAAGGAAGAGATAGAGAATATCATTAAAAACAAACTGGATAATTTTGATTACACAAAACGTTTTGCAAAAACAAAAACCATTGTAAAGAAGATAAAAGGACATGCAATAAATTGGGAAACTATTTTTTACAACTAGTATTTCTGACAAAAGACTTATTTCTAAAATATACAGATAACTGAGTCAAATTTTAAAAAATCCATTCCCCAATTGACAAATCATCAAAGGATATGCAAAGGTAACTTACAGATGAGGAAATCAAAGTGATCCATAGTCATATAAAAATTGCTCTGCATCACTACTTATAAGAGAAATGCACATTAAAGCATCTTTGAGGTATTACCTCAGACCTCTCAGACAGGTCAATATGACCAGAAATGAAAATGATCAATGTTGAAAGGGATGTGAGAAATCTGGGACACTAATACATTGTTGGTGGAGCTGTGATCTCATGCAACTTTTCTGGAGAGCAATTTAGAAAATTACAAAAAAAATTGCATTCCCTTTGCACATTGCACATACAGTAATACCACTACTGGGTCTATACCAAGAAGAGATTATGAAAAACAGTAAACACACTACTTGTACAAAATATTCAAAGCAGCCCTGTTTGTGGTTGGTAAAGAATTGGAAATTAAGTGAATGTCCTTCAATTGGTGAATGGCTTAAAAAATTGTGGTATATGTATGTAGTGGAATACTATTGTTCTATTAGAAACCAGGAGGGATGAGAATTCAGGGAAGCATGTAAGGATTTGATTAAACTGATGTGGAATGAGATCATGAGAACTATCAAAACTTATACACCCTAACAACATGGGGGTGATGATCAACTTTGATGGACTTGCCCATTCCATTAGTGCAACAATCAGGGACAATATTTGGTTATCTGTGATGGAGAATACCATCTGTATCCAGAGAAAGAAATATGGATTTGGAACAAAGAGAAAAGTCTATTACCTTCAATTTTGGGGAAAAAGAAATATTATCTCATTATGCAATTTTGCTATTTCTCATACTTTATTTTTCTTCCATGAGGGTATGATTTCTCTCTAATCACATTCAACTTAGATCAATGTATACCATGAAAACAATGTAAAGACAAACAGACTACCTTCTGTGGGAGGTTGGGGGAGGGAAGCAAGAATGGGGGAAACTTGCTAAATTCAAAATAAATAAAATCTTTCTCAAACTAAAAAAAAGAAAAAAGCTATAAACAATTTTCACAGAAATGAAATGAGATTTAAATAACTGGACACATATCAACTACTCATGATCAGGATGAGCTAATATAATAAAAATAACATTTCTACCTAAGTTAAACTTCTTATTTAGTGCCTTACCAATTAAACATCCTAAAATATTACTTTATTCAGTTAGAAAAATTGTGGCTAATTCATATGGAGAAACAAAAAGTCAGGAATATCAAGGGATTTAATGAAAATAGGGCAAAAGATGCTAACTTAGCATTACCAGATCTAAACTTATATTATAAATTATCACTCATCATAATTGTCTGGTACTGGCTAAGAAATAGAGTGGTGGATCATTATAATAGACTGGGTCCAAGAGATATAGTAGGAAATGTTCATAGTAATTTGCTGTTTGATAAACCCAAAGAGTCCAGCTTCTGGGATAAGAACTCTCTTCAATTAAAAACTGTTGGGAAAATTGGAAGTTAGTATGGCAGAAACTTGGATTAGATGAGCACCTAACACCCTATATCGAGATAAGATCAAAATGAGTATAGGATTTACACATAAAAGACAATATTGTAAGCAAACCAGGAGATCAAGGAATAAATTTCCTGTCAGATCTATGAAAAGGGATGCAGTTTATGAACAAGAAAGAGATGGAGAATATCATTACAAACAAACTAGATAATTTTGATTACATTACATTAAAAAGGTATTGCATAAACAAAACCCCTGTAACAAGACCATAAGAAATGTAGTAAATTGGGAACCAAATTTTACAACTAGTATTTCTGACAAAGGACTCATTTCTAAAATATATAAAGAATTAAGTCAAATTTATTTAAAAAACAAAACCATTCCCCAATTGATAAATGGTCCAAGAATATTCAAAGGCAATTTACAAATGAGTAAAACAAAGCTATCCATAGTCACATGAAAAATTGCTCTAAAACATTACTGATTAAATAAATGCAAATTAAAACATCTTTGAGTTACTACCTCACACCTCTTAGATTGGCCAAAATGACCAGAAAGGACAGTGATGATCAGTGTTGGAGGGATGTAGGAAATCTGGGACACTAATACATTGTGGTGGAGATATGAACTCATCCAAACTTTCTGGAGAGCAATTTGCAATTATGCCCAAAAGGCAATAAAAATGTACATCCTTTTGATCCAGCAATTCCACTACTGGGTATATATATCATGAAGAGATCATGAAAAAATGGTAAAAATCTCATGTGAACTAAAATATTCATAGAAGCTCTATTTGTGGTAACAAAGAATTGGAAATCACATGAATGTCCAGTGATTGGGGAATGGCTGAAAAAATTGGGGTATATGTACATTATGGAACACTATTGTTTTATTAGAAACCAAGAGGAATGGGAATTCAGAGAAGCTTGGAAATACTTGCATGAATGTATGCTGAACAAGATGAGCAGAACTAGAAAAACATTGTACAACATAACAGTAATATGGGTGTGATGATCACTCTTAATGGACTTACTCATTTCACTAGCACAATAATCAGCAACAAATTTACATTTTCTGCGATGGAGAATACCATCTGTGTCCAAAGAAAGAATTGTGGAGTTTAAACAAAGATCTTCAATTTTAAAACGTTGTCTTATATACTACATAATTTAACTGTCTCTTACATTTTACTTTTTCCTCAAGGATATGATTTTTCTATCAAGTCATTCAATTTTGATCATTGTAGAACATGGAAACAATGTAAAGATTATCAGACTACCTTCTGTTGGTGGGGGGAGCAGAGTCAGAGGAGTGAAGGGAGGTTGGGGAAAAATTGTAAAATTCAAAACATTCTAACAAATGATAGGTAGAAACTACTTTTGTATTAAGTTGCAAAATAAGTAAAATATTTATATTAAAAATTAGTTTATTTGTTTTATTATTATTATTTATTATTATTAATTTTAGGTCTAGCTATACATATATGCTCATGATTTTTATTGCATCAAGATCTGAAAAGGATGCATTCAATATTTTCATCTTTCTGCATTTGATTATGAAGTTTTTGCACCCAATATACTGTCAATTTTTAGGTATGTGCTATGTGTTGCAGAAAGAAGTTATGTTCTTTTCTATCCCCATTCAATTTCTCCAGAGATCTAGCATATCTAAGTTATATATTTGATTCACCTACTTAAATTCTTTCTTTTTTATTTATTCAGTTAAATTTATCTAATTCTGAGAAAGGGAGGTTGAGGTCCCACACCAGTAGAGTTTTTCTTTCTGTATAATCCTCTAACTCCTCCAGGAATTTGGATCCTATACTCCTTGGTGCATCCATATTTAGTGTTGAAATTACTTCATTATCTACTGTATCATTAAGGAGGATATGGTTTCTCTTTTAATGAGATCAGTTTTTTCATTATATACATATTTCATTTGTTTTCCAATTACATACAATGGTAGCTTTTACTGATTTTTTTTTTGCAATTTATTTTTTTTAATTTTACCATTTTTCTTCTTCCCTCTTTTCCCTCCCCTCTACCCCCCAACAGAAGGTAATCTCATATGGTCTTGACATTTTTTCCTTTGATAAGCATAGATAAAAATTGAATGTGCTCAGAGAAGAAACAGATCCATAAGAAAGAAAACATTAGAAATAGAAAAATTATGTAATACTTAAGACAAAATTTTAAAAATTGAAGATAAAAATCATTGGTCATCATTTCAAAATGGTTGTCAGTTTCTTCTCTGAATAATGATGGTATTCCCCATTGTGGATGCCTGAAATTGTTTCTGGTTATTTTAATGACTGAGTGAGTAAGTCCATCAAGGTTGAGCATCAAGCCATGTTGTTGTTAAGGTGTATAATGTTCTTTCTAGTTCTGTTCATCTCACTCAGCATCAATTCATGCAAGTCTTTGCAGGCTATTCAGAAATCCTGTGCTTCATGATTTCTTATAGAATAGTACTGTTCCATTATATATATATATACATATATTACAGTTTATTCAACCATTACCCAATTGTTGAACATTCCCTTAATTTTCCAGTTTTTCACCACTACAGACAGCACTATGAATATTTTGTGTGTGTGATATTTTTTACACCTATTCATGATCTCTTTTGTAAGTAATCTCTTATGTAAGTACAGACCCAGTGGTATTTCAGGATTGAAGGGTAGGCACATTTTTATTGCCATTTGGGCATAATTCCAAAATGCTCTCCAGAAAGGTTATAGCTCCACCAACAATATATTAATTTCCAAGATTTCCCACATCCCCTCCAACATTCATTATCATTATTTCTGGTCATATTGGCAAATCTGAGAGGTGGGAGGAGGTACTACCAAGATGCTTTTATTTGCATTTATCTAATCAATAAAGATTTAGAGCAATTTTTCATATGACTACAGATAGCTTTGATTTCCTTGTCTGAAAATTTCCTTTGCATATCCTTTGATCATTTATCAATTGGGCAGTGACTTGGTTTTTTGTTATATGTTTGATTCAGTTCTCTATATATTTCAGAAAGAGTCCTTTGTCATAAACTATTTTTTTCAATTTACTAATTTCTTCAGATTTTGGTTGCAGTGATTTTGTTTGTGCAAAATATTTTTTAATTAATGCAATCAAAATTATATGGTTTGTTTCTCTTCTTTGGTCATAAACTGTTCCTCTTTCCATAGATTTGACTGTCAAACTAGTCCTTGTACTCCTAATTTATTTATAATATTATCATTTATGTTAAAATCATGCATCCATTTAGAACTTATCCTGGGATAGGTCTCTTTTGCAAGCAATCTATTTCATCAATCCATCACTCTATTTCTTAGCCGGAACAAGACAGATTTGATAACTGATCTTTATTAATTTTATTTAATTTTAGATCTGGTAAAACTAAACTGCCTTCTTCTGCATGTTTTCATTAAATCCCTTGATATTCTTGACTTTCTGTTCTTCCATATGAATTTAGTTACTATTTTTTGTAACTCGCTAAAGTAATTTGTTGGAAGTTTAATCATTATGTTACTAAATAGCTTTATATAGGTAGAATTGGAGTTTTTGTTATATTAACTTGGCACGAGCAGTTGATATTTTCCAAGCCATTTAGATATGATTTTATTTGTGTGAAAATTGTTTTATAGTTATTTTCATTAAATTTCTGTATCTGCCTTGGTAGGTAGACTCCCAAGTATTTTATATTCTCTGAAAGTATTTTAAATGGGATTATTATTTCTAACTCTTGCTGCTATATCTTGTTAGTGATATACAAAAATGCTGAGATTTATATGCATGTATTTTATATCCTGCAACTTGGCTAAAGTTGCTAATTGTTTCCAGTAGTTTTTAGATGATTTTTCATATTCTCTAGGTATACCATCATATCATCTGCAAAGAGTGAGAGTTTTGTTTCATCATTCTCAATTCCAAATCCATCAATTTCTTTTTCTTCTCTTATTGCTAAAGCTAACATTTCTAATTCAATATTGAATAGTGGTAGTGATAATGGACTTTATTGTTTTCACTCTTATCTTATTGCAGATTCTTCTAGCTTATGCCCATTGCATATATTTGTTGATGGTTTCATATAGATAATGCTTATCATTTTAAGTACCCATTAATTTACTCCTTTGGTCTCTAGTGTTTTTGTAGGAATGGGTGCTATAATCTGTCAGAGGCTTTTTCAGCACTTGATTGAGGTAATCATATGATTGCTGTTAGCTTATCTATTGATAAATACAATTATGCTAATATTGAACCAACCCTGAATTCCTTGAATAAACCCTACTTGGTCATAGTGTATTATCCTAGTGACAACTTGCTGAAACCACTTTGCTAATATTTCATTTAAGATTTTTCATCCACATTCATTAAGGAAATTAATCTATAAATTTCCCTGTTTTGACTCTTCCTACTTTAGATATCAGCACCACAGTAGTATCAGAGAAGGAATTAAGCAGAGTTCAATCTTCACCAATTTTTCCAAATAATTTATGTATAATTGGATTCAATTATACCTTGAATTTTTGATAGAATTCATTTGTGAATCCACCTGGCCCTGGAGATTTTTTCCTAGGGAGTTTATTGGTGGTTTGTTGAATTTCTGTTTCTGAGAAAAGTTTATTTAAATATTTTATTTCCTTTTCTTTTAACCTGAGCAATTTGTATTTTTAAATATTCATCATTTTCACTTAGATTATCAAATTTATTAGCATATAGTTAGTCAAAATAGTTCAAAATTATTACTTTAATTTCCTCCTTAATAATGGTGAATTAAGCATTTTCCTTTTTGATGGTAGCAATTTGGTGTTCTTCTTACATTTTTACATCAAATTAACCAAAGTTTTATCTTTTTTTAATTGTTTTTTTCACAAAACCAACTCTTGGTTTCTATTGCATCATGGTTTAAAAAGGATTCATTCAATATTACTACATATATGTATTTGCTTTTGAGGTTTTTAGCACATTAAACAAGGTTAATTTTTGTGTAGGTGTCATGAATTGCAAATAAAAAGGTATATTCCTTTTTATCTCTATTAAATTTCCTCTGAAGGTCTATCATATCTAAGTTTTTTAACTCTATTTACCTTCTTTTTTTCTTCTTGTTTGTTTTATGATTAGATTTATCTAATTCTGAGAGAGAGAGGTTGAGGTCTCCCTCCAGTAGAGTTTTTCTATCTATGTCTTCCTTTAACTCTTTCAGTTTCTCATCTAAGAATCTGAATGTTAAACTTCTTGGTACATTCATATTTAGCATTGTAATTTCCTCATTGTCTATGTTACCTTTTAGGAGGATATAGTTTCCTTCCTTAACTCTTTTACTGAGATCTATTTTTGCAATTGCTTTTTCTGAGATAAGGATTGCTATACCTGCCTTTTTCACTTCAGCTGAAGTATAATGTATTCTTCTCCAACCTTTTACCTTCACTTTTATATGTATATCTATGCTTCAAATGTATTTCTTGTAAGCAGCATATTGCAGGATTCTAGTTTTTAATCTACTATTCTATCCACTTCCATTTTATGGGAGAGTTCAGTCCATTCACAAAGTTATAATTGCTCTTTTCTGCAATCACGCCATCTTCCCTCCATTTGTAATTTTCCCCTTTTTCCACCTTATCACTATTCCCCAGTATTTTGCTTCTGAATACCACTTCTTTCAATGTGTGTACTTCTCCTTCCATTCAAATCCCTCCCCTTTTTGTTCCCCTTTCCTTTTAAACCTTCTTCCTTTCCTTCCTTCTGATGGTTGTGCCTTTCCTACCTCCACCCTTTCTCTCTTTATAATTGAAAAGTATATAAGTTTCTAGACTCAATTCATGGTTTATATTAATCCCTCTTTGAACCAAATCTGATGAGAGCAAAATTCAGGCAGTTCTCATCTCCTTCCTTTTCCTCTCTGTTTCAATATCCTTTTACACTTCTTCATGTGATGTAATTTACCTCATTACATCTCCCCTTCCCTCATCTCTTTACTGTCCCCTCTTTTTAATAAGATATCATTTTAAGTCTTTCCATCAAAGTCATGGACATGTCACATCCTTCTACCCAAGTATATTCCCTCTAATAGTGTTACAATTTAAAAGAATTATGAGAATCTTTCTCCCAGGTAGACATATAACCATTTTAATATACTGGATAAGAGATTTTTTCTTTGCCCCTATTTTTCATTTCATGTATCTCTTGAGTCTCCTGTTGAAGACCAAATTTTCAGTTTAGCTCTTGTCTTTTCATCAGGAAAATTTGAAAGTCTTCAATTTAGCTAAATATCAAAAAGGGAAGGTTAACTTTTGCTGGATAGTGAATTCTGCCTCCAATCCATGTTCACTTGTTCCCTGAAATATCATATTCCTGGCGCTTCATTCCCTTAATATTGATGCAGAAAAGTCCTGTGTAATCCTTACTGTGGCTCCTTGATATTTATATTTTTTCTTTTTGGTCACTTGGCAGGATTTTCTCCTTGATCTGAATATGCTGGAGTCTAGCACAATATTCTTTGGTGTTTTCATTTTGGGATCCTGTTCAGGAGTTGATTGATGTTTTATTTCAATTACCATCTGAGTTGGGATTTGAACTCAGGAGCTCCTGACTCCCAGTACTCTATCCACTGCACCACCTAACTACCCTTCCATCTGTTTTTTTAAAGAAAATTGTCTTTATTTATCTTTTGCCTCACCTTTTCCAATTGGTCAGTTTAATTGTTGAAGTTGTTATCTTTATCCCTTTTCCCAATTGTGTTTTTGAAAGAATTATTTCCTTTTTGTACTTATCCAATTGCATTTTTAAAGGATTTGCTTTCTTGTTGTGAGATATTAATTTTCTCCTGCATTTCTTTTCCCAGTTTTTCCATTTGATTTTTAAACTCCTTTGTGATCTCTTCTTAGAAGTCTTTCTGGACTGGAGATCAATTCATAGTCT
Organism: Macrotis lagotis; assembly: GCF_037893015.1. NCBI lineage: Eukaryota > Metazoa > Chordata > Mammalia > Peramelemorphia > Peramelidae > Macrotis > Macrotis lagotis. The sequence continues at coordinate 89,234,874 of NC_133662.1, read as the reverse complement.
CCTCTAATGTTCCATCCCTTCTGTCCTCCTTTTCTGAATTTGTAGCCTTATCTTCAAGGTAAGATTCAATGGACCCCATTTTGTACTGAGCTTTCTTCATTTTGAACCCTTTCCCTGGGGTCTTTTGTGGGGGAAGGAATGATTAGCAGACCTTTAGTGTTGAGATTACTAGAGGCCTTGCTCCCTGGGGTTAGGAACTCCAGGGGGTTACTCAGTGGGCTGACCAGTAAGGAATGCCAGAAACTTTCTCTGGATCATCTGTGTTGGAGGTGTCTGTGGCTCACTCCCTATACCTGTCTTGGGACCTCAAGCTAGAAAAACTATAGATTCACTCTCTCCAGGCCACAACTGAACCTTGGCACAAGAAGAAAACACCTAGGATTGTCTCTGTGCTTGTTCTTGAGAAAGGCCCTCCCACAGGAGCAATGGGGAGTAAGGGGGGCTATGACTAGGAACTTGGGGGCTTGGATAGCTGGAAACATGGTGGTTATCAGCCTAGTTTTCTGGAGGAGCCCAGATGGCAAGATAGATATTTGGGTAGGTGTACTAGAGTTCTCCTGCCCACCCACTGTGCACACAACAGTCGTCTGCCTCCACAGTTCTCACTTTACTGGTCTGCCTCACCCCTGCCCCTGGGCTGGGCCTTTGTTCTCTGCCCCTGACTCTCTTACTTTCCCCTGTAATAGATCTTGCTGAGAGATGTTCCCATCTGTCCTTCTCTGGGTTCTGTGGATTCAAAATCTATTGAAGCTTGACTAATGTCAGTTCTGAGAGAAAGCCAGGAGAGCTTAAAATAATGCCTGGCTTCTTTCTGTCATCTTAGCTGGAAGTCCATAAGGTTATTTTGATGAAATTTGATGGACTTTGAACAAACAAGTTTACATGCAAGCTTCCACAAACCCTCACCACTGTCAATATTAAAGGTTTTCATTAAAATGATAAATATTGCCTACAGACGATTGTTCTGTTCTTGGAACTTCTCCTGAAGTGGTCATGTAGCAAATCCCATATTGACTATTCCTCAATGGTTTCTGAAGTCACTTTCTTGGTTAGATGAAGGTGAATAATTATGCTATTAATGAAACTTCTGGCAAGAATCTTCCTGGCAATGGCTAAAACAGCTGTGACCCTAATTCCATGATTGTTATAGGGCAATCTTTGTTTTTTCCTTTATGGGTATGTTCAGAGGAGGTATCCTTAAATTCCTGGGGCTTGATCTCCCCTTTCCATATAACTGGAAGATTTCAGTCAGCTTTTGTATGAATAGTGAACCCTCTATCTTACAAATCTCAGTTGGAATAGAATCAGCACCAGGTATCTTGCCATTTAAGAGTATTTTAATGGCATTCAAAACTTCTTCTTCAGTTAAACGTTTGTATAGAGAAGAAATTAATTTAACTTGAGCTAAGGGTCAATGACATCAGTTTTGAGAATACTGTGAATGTGTTCAGCCTACCTCTCCAGGATGGCTTCCTCAGCAATTAGTTGAGATGGACCTTAAATTTTTAGCCCAGTCTTGAGGGCTTGTGGAGGATTATTGCAAAATTTCTTGTCAGTGATGTTCATCAGTGTTGTATAAGAGTTCCACCATGACATATTTGCATGCATTCTAAATAATGGATAATGATTTTGCACCTTGCTGGTCACCAATGACTTGAAACAGATCTATGTGTTTGCTTTGATGATCTATGAAAAAATGAAATTTATTGGGACACATGGGAGGCACTGAAACAGTACCACTCATCATGGTGTTTTCACATAAAGAAATTTGCTGTGTGAGCAAAGCAGAATTGCAACAATTCAAAAGTATTATGAAATGAGCACATTTAGAGACATCTTCGATCTAAATGTTCATGTGTACTGTTTTTTTCTGAACTGTGGTATAGTCTTCTGAGTTCATTGTGGTCTGATCAGTAACAATTGAACACAGTTTACCTTGACTCCAGCATAGTGATGTCATTTTTTTTTTAGTTTTTTTCAAGGCAAATGGGGTTAAGTGGCTTGCCCAAGGCCACACAGCTAGGTATAGTGATGTCATTTTTCATCCTCTTTGATCTCAAAATAAAAACAACCACGAATTAAAGGTTGTTTTGAGAATATGCTTTAAACAACATTTTTAATCGACTATACAATAAATATATCATTTGATTTCTTTTATTACAATTGAAAAATTTTAATTTTTAACATGAATAAATACTATGAAAGAGAGCAGGGCATAGAATATAGAGAGTGAGTAGTCATATGGTGAGAAAAACATGAGTAAAAGTCTCTTATCCTACTGACCCATCATGAGGAATCTATACACCCTGTGGAAACTCATTTCTTAAAATTATTCCAAGATTTTAAATTTTAAAGAAAATGCCAAAAAATATTGTAAATGGAACTCCATATAACAATGAAATCATAGCTCTATTCTCTATGAAATCTATTGTTTCTCAGTCTATTATAAATGTAATAAAAATTTGAAAGAGAATAATTTTTTATTATTATTTTCTTCCAAATGCTCATGCATATTCCCAAGGTAAAAAATTTCCCTCCACCTTCCCTTTCCTCCCCCCCTCCCCTCAGCAGGGAACACTCAAATTAGCATTTTACATACATATTTTCATAAACATGTTTAGAAATTAGTAATTTTCGGCATGAAGAATTAGGATTAAATGAGATAGAAACAAAAGATAATTTTGAAAAAGTATTCATCGGGGGTGGCTAGGTGGTGCAGTGTATAGAGCACCAGCTCTGTAGTCAGGAGTACCTGAGTTCAAATATGGCCTCAGACATTTAATAATTACCTAGCTGTGGGGCCTTGGACAAGCCACTTGACCCCATTGCCTTGCAAAAAAACCCAAAAACATTAAAAACAAGTGTTCAACAGATTCAGAAGGGTTGTTTTGTATGTCTGTGTGTATGTTTGTGTGTGTGTGTGTGTGTGTGTATTTTGTTTTGTTTTGTTTTTCTTCCTCTGGATGGGGATAACATAGTCCATAGCCAGAAAAATACATTTGTCCTAGCTCTCTGGACTGCTGATCTTAACTACTTTCATCAATGTTGCTCATCTCATAATGTTGTTGCTAATGAATATATTGATGTCTTGGCTCAACTTCCTTCACTCATCATCCGATCCTGAAGTTAGAAAGAGTATAAAAATGAATTTTTTAAATTTTTTAATAAATTATTTTTTATCCCTCAAAAAGTCCTTCATAAGTTTCCATTTGAAAAGCTCTTTTGAGGTCAGTTCATGAACATCATAATAGGCCTCAATTATATATCAGTAAGGCATAAGTTTTGAAGATGAATTTAAAGGAACACTAAATTAAAACTGACATCTAATAATAAAAAGTTTTGACCTGAATGAACATTCAACAAAGTAGACTGAGAAGAAGTATCTAGGGGAAGCATAGAATCAGGCAAAAGTAACGTCATAGAAATAGAGAGAGAAAGTTGTTACTATTAAGGAAAAGAGACTTATCAACCATGTCAAGAGTTGCAGAGTGGGTCAAAAGAATGAGCATTAACTATAAGAATTATCAATTAAGATGTCTAACAATTTTGGGGAGAGCACAATTGAATAGCATGATTGGACACCAAATTATAGAGAATGAGCATGTGAATATTAGAGATATATACTTGTCGAGAAGCTTAATAATGAAAGAAATAAAGGGCAATAGCTAATGGGAATCAGGAGAATAAATGAGGGATTTTGAGGATGAAAACATGAATGGGTTTATAGAGGATGGAAGTAATCACAAATCAGGCTAAGACTAAATATTGGTGAGACTGGAGGTGAAAGAAGGGTATATCTCCTAGAGAAATGCAATGAAATTGTATCACCTGCTGAAGTTAGAGGGGTTGTTTTCCACAGAGAAGAAAATTTCCTCACCATGTGAGAAAGTGAGGTTATAATGAAGGAAGATATTTAAATGAAATTAAATGAGGAGGAAGGGAGAGGCAAGAACTCTCTCTCTCTCTCTCTCTCTCTCTCACTTGCTCTCTCACACACACACAGACACACACACAAACACACACTTTCTCTCTCTGTCTCTCTGTATATATATATATATATATATATACATATATATGTATATATATGTATATATATATATATATACACACACACATATATATATACATACATATTGTGCCTTGGTAACCTTAAAATAACTAACTTTAAACACATAAACACATTGTAGATGCTCTAAACATTTGTACAGGAGTGAAAAAAGAAGTAGAAGAAGTTATCCAAAAAACTAATAAACTTTAATGCCCCCACTCCCAAAAAACATTTTGATTTTGGACTTTAAATCGTTAATGGCAACAGAAGAATTTTAAAAAGTCATATTGGACAATATGGATTGGAGTATAAGCTCTATCTTTGTTAAAATATCCCATCTGAGCATATTCTTATTTTATATAATTAAAATATGATGATATATTTTTTGTGATACACTTTCAAATATAGCAAACCTCTTTACTTCTTCTAGAGAACTATCAATTATAACAAAGTATAGGAAATGAAAAAATCAGCAAAGCAATCAACATAAACAACATGCCATTATATGCAATATTACATACCCATAGACTCATAAATTGAGGCAAATTTTTTCTCATAAATATTCTTTGAGATCAAAATGAAGATATATGATCATAGTATATAGTTGTGTGGCTATTCTTGCTGATCCCATTATTAGCATCAAACTATAAAGTATATTCATTTCCTGATTTCACTTATATCATTTTGTACTAATTCATATAAATATTTATATAGAAATATATGTGTATTTATATGTATATATTTATATACATATAAGTATATTGTGTGTTTGTACATTGATATCTGAATATATATGCATAGACATGTATATACATTATTTATATATATATATGTATATATGTTTTTCTCTATGCAAAATATATTCTACAGTATAATATTATATTACTTAGCATTTTCAACCATTTATACGTATCTGCTATATTTCTAGTGTAATTTGTTGCTGTTTCATAAAGTCCTGCGAAATGTATATGTGTTTTTTATTTTTATTTACTTTAAATAATGTCCTTATTAATGTGATTTCTGCTTCAAATAGAATAGATGTTTTAGCCACTTCAAATCTTTTCAAACTGGTTCAGAATGAATTGTCTAATTCAAAGTTCTACCCAAGAATTGCAATAAATCTTGGCTTTCCTCAGCCACTCCAGCAATGATTCCTCTCATTTTTGTGTCATTTGTAAATTTATTAAGTATATAGTGAAATGTTATTTCAAATTGTATTTTTCTTGTTTTTATTGAATTGGGTCATACTTTCTTATGGTTGTTATTAAGTTGTAATTTTTGTTTTAAAAATAATTTGTTCTTGTCATTTGACCATTTATGGGAATATGACAGTTATGGTTATGCAATATGTTAGTTATGTACAAACCATCATTAGACATATTACAGTTTAAAACTATAATTTTATTTTTATCAAATACATATAAATAATCATTTTCAGCATTTTTTTCTTTTGAATTCCAAATTCTCTTCCTTCCTCCTACTACCTCTTAAGAGAACAAAAATTTGATTTATATTATAAATTATCAGTCATTCAAAACATTTCTATTGATCCATGCGGCAAAAGACTAAAAGTCAAGAATAATAAAGTAAAAAAAAAACTTATGATTTAATTTACATATAGACTTCATCAGTTGTCTTTATTCTTTCTGGTTGTAGATAGTATTTTTCATCATAATTCCTTTGGAATTCTCTTGGATCATTATATTGTTGAAGAATAACTTCCATTCACGGTGGATCCTTTTACAATATTACTGTTATTGTGTGTAGTGATCTCTGGGTTCTGCTCATTTTGCGTCAGTTCGTTTAAATCTTTCCAAATTTTTTTCTGAATTTATCCTGATTTTAATTTATTATAGCATAAGAAATGTCTGCCCAAGCATAAGAGTCTTTAATCATAATCATATACTTGGGCCGACATTCCACAACTGAAGGGCAGCCTCTCAATTTTCAAATTCTTTGCCACCAAAAAATAGTTGCAATAAATACTTTGTGCATATAAGTAATTTCTACCTTTTTTATCTCTTTGGGATATAGCCCTAGTAGTAGTATTATTGAGACACAGAATCTGCACAATTTTAGAGCCCTTTGAGAATACTTCCAAATTGCTTTCCAGAATGATTGGATCAGTTTGCAAATCCGCCAACAGTGGAGCTCCATGCCTGAAATTTCATCAAATTTTCTCTGAGTTTTTCCATGCCTTCAGCTCCCCTAAATTGATGATACTTCCCTCCTGTTTTTAAGTTTTTTTTTTAATGTATTATCTTGCTTTATTAGATTGTAAGCTCATAGAGGGCAGAAATGGTGTTCTTTTTCTTAATTAGATTCCTAGGGCTTAATTTATCTTGCTAAATTTTTATGGACTATTTACTATTCCAGTTTTGGGGGACAGCTAGAAAAATTACACAACACAAAGATGCAGTGTCATGTACATAAAATAAGAAGAACTAGATTGCTTTTGGCTCCTCTGGTTATAAAATAGGGATGAAGGAGGTATGGGGAAGAATGTTGCTCAAAATGAGATATTGAAACATTTGTATTATTGCTTGATGCTCCAGAAGAAGCAAAATGAACTCCCGTATGTTAAATACACAGATTGTGAATAGGAAGCAATTTCTAAGATAATGGTATAATCTATATGCCAGTGCCCTGCAACAAAGCTCCAGTTGCCCCACCCTTGTTATAGCTCTGAAGCAACATCTCCTAAGAACTAAAACAGTGTATAGAAAATTTAATAAAATATTATAGACCAGTAGTTTAAAACATTCTTTTTTAGTAATTTTAACCAGTTTTAATGGATCTCATTCTTTTTTTATTTCATATTCTAGTACTTTGCACGAAACTTTCAGTGTATATATATAGCATAAGGCCTTGTACATGGTAAACATTCAATTTTAACTAAACTTGGTGAATTGTTTCTTTTAAATGAGTCCATTTTCATGATCTCCTTAAACTTATATTTTAGTTGATTCATTTCAGAATAATCCACATTAATATTTACATAAAAGTAAATATAATTTGGGATAGACTAATTAGGCCAGAGATTATGAAAGGAAAATTAATAACTTATGTGGAGATGACACTTAATAACTCTGCTTATCTGGGGAATATCTTAGATTAGAAGTTTGCATGTCTGCAGAGATTTGTAACTACATTAAAATACATTTCTTGATTATAAAGTAATTATATTTTCAGCTCCATGGAAACACTTTGCCAAAAATATAAGAATGGAAATGAATTTAAATACTTACAAAGAGTACCTGAGGACTTTTGAAATATCAAGAGACAAATATTTTCACTAAATAATCCACAGGAGTAAAATTAAAAAAGTTCTAAAGTTTACCATTAAATATAATTAGTGAAGTTGGAGTCACTTTTATATTAAGGGTTGATTGGGGGTGGGGAACAATTATTTCAGAAAGTGATGAATCAGGTGATATGTGCTAAAATAATATAATTGTTTTATTAAAAATAATCCTAGTGTTTGCATTATGCATCTCATAGGGATTTATTTTTTCTAGAACTTATTATAGAGAGGATAAAAAAGTATTAAGCTCATTTTATTTTTTGAAAACTATTTAATTTTCCCCAATTGCATGTCAAGACAAGTTTTAGTGTTCATTTTTAAAAGATTTTGAGAACCAAATTTATCTCCCTCCTCCTTTTCTTCCTTCTTATCCCTCTTCCAAACCCTTTAGGCAATTTGACATGTTATAATGTACTATCATATCATATCATAGATATTTCTATATTAGTCACAGTTGTAAAAGAAGAAATAGATCAAAAGAGAAAAAACAAAAGAGTAAGTGGGAAAATTAGATTTTGATCTGCATTCCAAGTCTGTTGGTTCTTTATCTGATTTTGGATTGCATTTTTAAACATGAGGACCTCAGTAGTATCTTAGAATACTGTTGCTAAGAAGAGCTGAATCAATCATACTGGATCATCATAAAATGTTGCTAATATTGTGTACAATGATTTCTGTGTTCTGCTCATTTCAATTTGTATCAGGTTGTACAAGTCTTTCCAGTTTTTTTTCTGAAATATGCCAATTCATCATTTCTTATGGTAGAATAGTATTGCATTAAATTCATATAAAATAGTTTGTTCAAACATTCCTCAATTGATGAGCATCATCTAAGTTTTCAATATTTTGCCACCATAAAATTAAATCCCATAAATAATTTTGCATCTATAGGATCCTTTTTTTTAATGATCACTTTCAATGGGTATGCTATAGTTTTATAGCCCTTTGCACATAGTTCCAAATTGCTCTCCAGATGATTATAAAAACTAAAGAAAATAAAAATGTTTTAAAAATACCTTGAGGGCAGTTAGGCAGCACAGTGGATAGAACATAGGCCTTGGAGGAGCAAAGAGAACCTGACTTCAAATCCAGCCTCAGTCTAATAAATTGCCTAGCTGTGTGACCTTTGGCAAGTCACTTAACACCATTGCTTTAAATAAATAAAAATTTTAAAAAATACTTTGATAATGAAAATGAAAAAATATTTTTAAAAAATGAAAAATTGGTTAAAAAAAATCAGAACATAGCTATTAGGTTGAGGACAGTTAACAAAATGGAAATAACTTCATGGCTAAACTCATTTTGCTTTTATTATCTCTTCCACAAATAAACTCTTCCTGGACAGGTTACAATATATAGAACTAATAGGAAATGGGGAAAAAAACAAAAATTAAATTTGAAAAAGAAAAGAGAGATTCAGTACCTTCAATGTTTTCAAGTCACAGGCCCTAGAAGAGCTACATCTGGTGGGAAGAATGAAGAAGTATTATAGCTGAAGAGTCATTCTTCTTAGAAGACTCTTAGAGAATGGGAAGGGGGCCTCGGGATTGAGGAAAGGAAAGAATCCATATAATTTCTTTTGGGGGCTTGATATTTTCATGGGTCACAGCACTTTTGAGAAAAGGTATGCCATTCAAAGCTGATCATCCTACAATTGCTGCTACTTTGAATATGGTATATTTCCATCTTTCACCTAATTCTTTAAGTTTTTATTTAGAGAATCCTGTTCATCATTTCTTATAACAGTATAACATTTCTTCTCAATCACATAGTAAAATTTGGTTCAGTCATTCCCCAACCAATGGGCTTCACCTCAGTCACCCTCTCTCTACTACCAGAAAAGAATCCCTTTAAATATCCTTATATATATAGGTCCTTTTCCTTGCTGGTTTTTAAAAAATATTTAATGTAATACAGACCTAGTAGTGGTACTGCTAGTTCCAAATTGCTCTACAGAATTATGGAATCATTTTACCATTCCTCCAACAATGTATCAACATTTTAATTTCCCTACATCCCCTAAAACGTTTGTCATTTTTTTTCTTTCTATTCTCTTAACCAATCCAATAGTTATGTATAAAGTACTGCCCCAGAATTGTTTCAACCTGTATTTTTCCTATCAATAGTGAGTTTGGACATGTTAAATTGATTTACCTAGATAGCATCATCTGAAAAACTGTTCATATATTTTGATCATTTATCTATTGAGAAAGGATCTTACTTTTTTGCATATTTAATTCAGTTCTGTATTTTTCACAAATGAAGCCTTTATCAGAGAAATTTGTTTCAATAGTTTTTCAGTTACTATTTTTAACTGTATTTCCCTCTCCCCCATTTATTCTCCTCATCCAACCCCTCACACCCATTTATTCTATTGTGTCTCCTTTCACCCTGTGCCTCCTCCAAAGCTTCACACCTGAATACTCTTTCCTACAATTTCACCTACCTTCTAACACCTCTCTCCTGCTTCTCCAATCATTTTTCTCCACTACTTTGCTCTAAAATAGGTAAAATAGATATCAATACCTAATTAAGTGGATGTGTTATTCCCTCTTTGAGTTGGTTCCAATGACATTAAGACCCACACACCCTGAATTCCCTCCCTTTTCCACTCCACTGCAAAAGCTTTTTCTTGCCTCTTTCATATTAAATAACTTACCTTTTACCTCTTCCTTTACCTTACTTGAAGCACATTCTTCTCTCATCTATTAAATTCAACATATTCTCCCTTCAAATTTAACACACATCTGTGCCTTCTCTGTCTGTCTGTCTGTCTGTCTGTCTCTCTCTCTCTGTGTATGTATATATATATATATGTATATACATATATATATATATGTATATACATATATATATATGTATATACACACACACACAAATCCTTCTAACTGCCCAATGGAGGAGGATAAGCTGTTAAAGATCATTTAGTTTAACATGATTTACCCTTCCTGTTTAACTTTTATACTTCACTTCAAGTCTTTAAATCTGTTTGGCTATAGTTGTTTCATAAGGAATGTTTGAATGGCCTCTGTATTACTGAATGAATTTCCTCGAAAAGTATGTTCAGGCTTTTGGCCAAGATGGCAGAGAGAGAAGACAGACACTGCACTAAGATCTCCTGATCTTCCCTCATATAGATTAAACAAACCTCTTAACAAATATCCAGTCAACAAAACTTAGAAAAAAGAAGCTAGGAGAAGAACATCTACCACAAGGTTGGTCCTCTGGGATCATGGGTGAGCTAGGGAAAGAGAGCAAAACGCCTGCCAGGTGAAATCAGAAAAACCTTAGGATCAGTCTCAGAGTCACGGACTATGGGGCCTCAGTCTAAAAGCCAACTGGGTAGCAGAGGTGTGGGCTGTGAGACAGATTCCATACTTCATTTCAGCTGAACCCTTTTCCAAGGACAAATACAATTATAGTTCAACCCCTCCCCAGCCACTCCCTCCCCTGCCCAGGCTGACATGTGGGCAGCAGAGTTCCCTCACTTGTGAATAGGGAGAGTGATTACCTTACCCCAGGGCATAACCCACATTGTTCAAAGGTAAAAGTATCCAACAGTGCTGCTCACACAATCCAGACCAAGGAAAGGACCTTAAATCAAGGGCCTTAAAGCAATCAGCACCCCCTACTGTCCAGTCCATGTGGAGTTATTAAACTCAGTGATCAAAACATCTAGCACCCCTACTGGAAGGTCCATTTGCAGTTACTAAACCCAGTGACTAAAGCCTCTAGGGATCTCAACACCAAACCTCTGTGAACCAGCCCCTCAACCAACACAAGATCTTAGGAAAACAAAGAAAGGATGGTGGAAAAGAGGGTTCATTGAAAAATTTCTAGAAGGAAAAGACCCTAACTGAAAGAGACCTAGAATCTCTGAGGAGAATATGATCTGGTCTCCAGCACAGAAAGACTTCCTTGAAGAAATCAGGAAAGGAGTTTAAAAATCAGTTTGAATATTTTGGAAAGGAAGCCCAAAAGAAGATGAATACCCTTTGCAATGAGAAAACAAATCCTTGGGTAATACAATTGGACAAATGTAAAAAGAAAATAATTCTCTTAAAACCTCAATTGGTCAAATGGAAAACCCTTTCAAAAATATTTGTAAAAGGTAAATGAAGAAAACTATTCTCTAAAAAAATGAATGGAGTCTGTGGAAACTAATGACTACATGAGACAACAATAATCTGTTAAACAAAACCAAAAAACTGAAAAAAATAGAAGAAAATATAAAGTACCTCATCAGCAAAATCAGTAACATTGAGACTAAATTGAGAAGAGACAACCTAAGAATTAGAGTCCTTCCTGAAAACATTGAAAAGAAAAAAAGCCTGGACTTAATCTTACAGGATTTAGTAATGGAAAGCTGTCCTCATATCATAGAACAAGAAGGCAAAATAGTCATTGAAAGAGTGCATCAATTCCCTCCGGAAAAGGATTCTAAAATAAAAACACCAAGGAATATTGTGGCCAAATTCCAGAACTATCAGATTAAAGAGAAAATCCTGCAAGCAGCCTGAAAGAATCAATTTAGATACCAAGGAGCCACGGTAAGGATTACACAGGATCTTCCTGCAACAACATTAAGGAATTAAATGACCTGGAATGAGATATTACAGAAAGCAAAGGACCTTAGCATGAAGCCAAGAATTCATTATCCAGCAAAGCTGAGCCTTCTCCTCCAGGGTCAAAAGCTGGACATTTAATGAAATAGGAGACTTCCAACTTTTCCTGATGAAAAGAACAGAGCTAAATAGAAAATTTGGACATCAAACAGGTGGCTCAAGATGCAATGAAAACAGGGGCGGCTAGGTGGCGTAGTGGAGGGGCGGCTAGGTGGTGTAGTGGATAAAGCACCGGCCCTGGAGTCAGGAGTACCTGGGTTCAAACCCGGTCTCAGACACTTAATAATCACCTAGCTGTGTGGTCTTGGGCAAGCCACTTAACCCCGTTTGCCTTACAAAAAAACCTAAAAAAAAAAAAAAAAAAGATGCAATGAAAAGGTAAAAATAAAAGGGTTAAAGAAGAAACATAAGCTGCTATTCAATAAGATGAAATTGAATATATTAGTCAGAAGTGATGGACACTCATGACTTATTTGTGAAACTGCCGTACAAGAAAATAAAACCAGTTATCTCCCTACCTGGGAGAAAGACACTAATTACTCTCAATAACTGTAATTCCATAGAGAAAATATACTTAAACAGAAGTGATGGACACTCATGACTTTTCTGTGAATCAGATAGAATGATTTAAATACACTATCACCTTAAAAAGTTGGAGAGGAAGGAGATGGGAGGATGGAGGAAACTGAATGGGGAAAAATCTCATTGCATCAAGAGGTACAAAAGACCTATTGTAATTGAGGGTAAAAAGAGAGGAGGTGAGAGCTATTTGAACCTGATTTTCATCAGATTTGGCCAAAAGTTAGCATAGACACAGTAGGTTAAGTACAGAAACTCATTTCTTTCAAGTATTAAAAGGGGCAAAGGCAAAGAGTGAAGAAAAGGGGAACCAACAGAAGGAATGGTAGGAAGAAGGGACAAAGGGAAAAGGAAAAGAAAGAGGAGGGGTGGATATAGGAGGGCGAACACACTGAAGGTGGTGGTATTCAGAAGCAAAATCCTGGGGAAAATGAATAAAATTTAAAAAAGGGGAAAAATACAAACAGAGGGAAGAAAACATGGAGGGTAATAAAGAGTTAGTGATTATAACATAAGCAAGGGATGGCTAGGTGCTGTGGTGGATAGAGCACCAGCCTGGAGTCATGAGTAGCTGAATTCAAATCCAGCCTCAGACACTTAATAATTACCTAGCTGTGTGGCCTTGGGCAAGCCACTTAACCACACTGCTATGCAGAAAAAAATCGAATAGCAGAGTGCATTAAAAACCAGAATCCTACTATATGCTGCTTACAAAAAACTCATTTGAAGCAGAGAGATAAAAACAGAGAACAGGCTAAAGGCTGGAACAAATTCTATTTTGCTTCAATAGAAGTGAAATAAAGCAGGGGTAGTAATCCTTATCTCAGACAAAGCAGCTGCAAAAAATAAATATCATTAAAAGAGATAAAGAAGGAAACTATATCCTCCTAAAAGGTAACATAGACAATAAAGTAATTTCAACATCAAATATGTATGCACAAAATGGAATAGCATCCAAATTCATAGAGGAGAAGTTGGAGGTAAAGGAAGACATAGACAGCAAAACTCCACTACTGGGAGACCTCAACTTCATGCTCTCAGTTTTAGATAAATTTACCATAAAATGAACAAGAAGGAAGTAAAGGAAGTAAATGGGTAGTTAGGAAACTTGAACATGATAGAATTATGGAGGAAACTGAATGGGGATAGAAAGGAATATATATATTATATATATATATATATATATATATACATATATATATATATGTATATATATTTCCCTGCATTACATGGCACTTACACAAAAACTGACCCTATTAGTAGTCCATAAAAACCTAATCATCAATTGCAGAAAAGCAGAAATAGTGAATACATCTTTCTCAGGTCATAATGCAGTAAAAAATCATGTGCAATATTGGGACAAGTAGATACAGACCCAAAACTAATTGGAAACTAAATAACCTCATTTTAAAGAACGAGTGTATCAAACAACAAATTAGAGAAGAATTAATTCTCTCACCCTAGACAATGACAATAATGAAACAACCTATTAAAAACCTATGGGATACACTCAAACTGTCCAGGGATATATTATTTTTTTAAATGCTTATGTGAATAAAATAGAGAAAGAGGAAAACAATGAAATAAAAATACAACAAAAAATTTTGAGAAAGAACAAATTAAAAAAGCAATTCAATCTTAAATTAGAAATTCTAAAAATTAAAGGAGAAATTAATAAAATCAAAAGCAAGAAAACTATTGACCTAATAAATAAAACCAAGAATTGGTTTTATATTAAAAACAATAAAACTGATGAACCCCTAGTAAATTCAATTAAAAAAAAGAAAACCAAATTGTTAGTATCATAAGGGAAAAAGATGAACTCACCACACATGAAGAGGAAATTAAAGTAATAATTCAGAATTATTTTGCACAGCTCTATGCCAATAAATTTGACAATCTATATGAAATAGATGAATATTTACAAAAACATAAGTTGCCCCTTTTAAATGAAGAGAAAATTAAATGCCTAAACAAGCATATCTCAGAAAAATAAATTCAACAACCATTATGGAATTCCCTAAGGAAAAAATCTCCATGGCCAGATGGACTCACAAGGGAATTCAATCAAAAATTTAGGGAATAATTGGTCCCAATTCTCTATAAACATTTTGGAAAAATAGTTGAAGATAGAACCCTGTGTAACACTTTCTATGACACCAATATGGTGCTCATACTTAAAACAGGAAGAGTTAAAACAGAGAAAAAAATTAAATATCTATCTCCCTTATGACTATAGATGAAAAATTCTTTTAAAAAAGACCTTAGGGGTGGCTAGGTGGCGCAGTGGATAGAGCACCAGCCTTGGAGTCAGGAGTACTTGAGATCAAATGAGGCCTCAGACACCTAATAATTACCTGTGTGGCCTTGGGCAAGCCATTTAACCCCATTTGCCTTATAAAAATCCAAAAAGAAAAAAGAAAAAACCTTAGCAAAACAATTACGACATGTTATCTATATGATGATACATTATGATGAAATAAAATTCATCCTAGGAGTTCAAGGTTGGTTCAATATTAGGAAAACTGTTAGTAAAATTATTCATATAAAATAACAAACCTTTAAGAAATCATATGATTATATGAATAGATACTGAAAAAGCTTTTGAAAAAATACAGTACCTATTTCTACTAAGAGCACTAGAGAGCATAGGAATAAATGGATTTCTTAGAATAACAAGCAGTATCTGTCAGAAACCATTAACAAACATTATATAGCAATGGAGATAGGCTAGAGGTATTCCCAATAAGATCAGGGGTGAAACAAGGATGCCCATTATCACTAGAACTATTCAATATCCTAATAGAAATGTCAACTTCAGCAATAGGAGGAGAAAAAGAAATTGAAGGAATTAGAATTGAGAAGGAAGAGACAAAACTCTAGCTTTTTGCAGATGACATGATGTTATATCTAGATAGCCCCCCCAAAAAAATCTAAAAAGCTACTAGTAATAATTATTAATGTTAGCAAAGACACAGGATATAAAAAACCCACAGAAATCCTCAACATTTCTATATATGATTAGCAAGGTGTAACAGAAAGAACTAGAAAAAGATATCATAATCAAATTCATTTCAGCAAATATAAAATACCTGGGAGTCTACCATTCAAGGCAGACTCAGAAACTTTTTGAAAATAATTACAAAACATTTCAAACACAAATAAAATCAGATTTAAATAACTGGGCAAATATAAACTGCTCATGGGTAGGCTGAGCTAATATAAAAAAAAATGATAATTCTACCAAAATTAAACTACTTGTTTGGTGCCCTACCAATCAAAATTCCAAA
The DNA here is from genome assembly GCF_037893015.1 of Macrotis lagotis. Taxonomy (NCBI): domain Eukaryota; kingdom Metazoa; phylum Chordata; class Mammalia; order Peramelemorphia; family Peramelidae; genus Macrotis; species Macrotis lagotis. Next base: position 89,219,028 of record NC_133662.1, on the reverse strand, counting down.
AAATTCCTTTAATGAGTTAGAAAAAAATTGTAGGTAGATTCATATGGAGAAATGAAAAGTCGAGAATCTCCAGGGATTTTTAAAGAAGGTAACAGCCCTACCAGATCAAAAATTGTATTATAAAGCATCAGTCATCAAAACTGTCTGGTACTGGCTAAGAAATAGAGAGGTGGATCAATGGAATAGATTAGGTGCAATATCAGGAAGTGATTATAGTAATCTGCTGTTTGATATACCCAAAGAGGCCAGCTATTGGGAAAAAAACTCTCTCCAATAAAAACTGTTGGGAAAATTGGAAGCTAGTATGGCAGAAACTTGGATTAGACCAATACCTCACACCCCATACCAAGATAACATCGAAATGAATACAGAATTCAGACAAGAAGACAAATATTATAAGCAAACTAGAAGATCAATGAATAGTTTACCTGTCAGATCTATGGAAAGGAAAGCAGTTTATGGCCAAGGAAGAAATGGATAACTTCATTCAAAACAAACTAGATAATTTTGATTACATTAAATTAAAAATATTTTGCACAGATAAAATTACTGTAACCAAGATCAAAAGAAATGTATTAAATTGGGAAACAATTTTATGAGTATTTCTGACAAAGCACTCATCTCTAAAATATACAGAGTCAAATTTTTAATAAACAAGCTATGCCCCAGTTGACAAATGTTCAAAGGATATACAATAGCAAGTTACACATGAGGAAATCAAAGCTATCCATGGTCATATGAAAAATTGCTCCAAATCACTACTTATTAGAGAAATTCCAATTAAAGGATCTTTGAGGTACCACTTCACACCTCTCAGACTGGCCAATATGACCAGAAAGAACAATGATCTTTGTTAGAATGGCTTGTGGGAAATCTGGGACACTAATACATTGTGGTGGAGCTATGAACTCATCCAACTTTTCTGGGGAGGACTTTGGAATTATGCTACAAAGGCAACAAAAATGTGCATTCCCTTTGATCCAGCAATACAAGTATTGGATCTGGGTCTACATGTTGATGAGATCATGAAAAAGCACAAAAACATCACTTGTATGAAAATATTCATAGAAGCCATGCTTATGGTGGCAAAGAATTAGAAATTAAGTGAATATCCTTCAATTGGGGAATAGCTTAACAAACTGTGATATATGTCTGTGATGGAAGGCTATCATTCATTTGGAAACGGAGGATTGGGACTTCAGGGAATCCTGGAAGAATTTTCCTGAACTGATGCTGAGTGAGAAGAGCAGAACCAGAAGAACATGGTACACTCTAATAGCAACATGGGCGTGATGCTCAACCTTAATGGATTTTCTCATTCCATTAGTGCAAAAAGTAGGCACAGTTTTGGGGTATTTGATATGGAGAGTACCATCTGTTTCCAGGGAAAGAATTGTGGACTTTGAACAAAAAAACCAAAAAGTGTTACCTTTAATTTAAAAAAAAGAAGCAAAACTGTTATCTTATTTTGCAATTTTGCTATCTCTTGTACTTTATTTTTCTTCCTTAAAGACAGGATATCTCTCTTATAACATTCAAATTAGATTAATGTATACCATGGAAACAATGTACAGACTAAGAGACTGCCTTCTGTGAGGAGGGGGAGGGAAGCAAGATTAGCAGAAAAATTGTAAAATTCAAAAAAAATAATGTTTTTTGGTATTTATTACAAGGCAATAGGGCTAAGTGACTTGCCCAAGGTCACACAGCTAGGTAATTATTGTCTGAGGCCAGATTTGAACTCATTTCCTCCTGACTCCAAGACTGATGCTCTATCCACTTTACCACCTAGCTGCCCCCTAAAATCTTTGTTTAAATAGAAAGGATGATCAGTTTTATCTGAGTAATTGATTACTGGTTGCAATTCAAGCTTTTTTTGTTTTCCTGAACATCATATTCCAAGTCTATGATCCGTTAATGTAAAAGCTATTAAAATTTGAACTATCCTGACTGTGACTCCATGATATTTAAATTGTTTACTTTTTTTTTCAGATTGCTTGTATTATTTTCTTCTTGAATTGGGAGCTCTGAAATTTGGTTATAACATTGCTGGCATTTGTCATTGTGGGTCTCTTTCAGAAGGTGATTGGTGAATTCTTTTAATTTCTTTTCTACACTCTGCTTCTAGAATATGAGGGATGTTTTCCTTTATAATGTCTTAAAAGATGATTCTAGGCTCTTTCACTTTTGATCATCTCTTTCAGGTAGTCCAGGAATTTTAGAATTGCCTCTCCTGGAATTCATTTCCAGGCCAGGGAAAATCAATTTCAATTTCAATCAATATCATTTGTTTTTCCAATTAAATATTTCATATATTCTTCCAGTTTTCCTTCTTTTTCTTTTGTTTTATGTTTCTTGATTTCTCACAAAGTCATCAGCTTCCACTTGCTCCATTTTATATATTAAGGAATTATTTTCTTCAGGGAGTTTTTTCTTTTTTTTTTGCACTATTTTGTTTTTCAATCACTCTTTTCCACATTGACTTTCTTGACATCTTTTTCCATTTAGTCCAGTTTGGTTTTTATATTCTTGATAATTTTTTGTATCTTCTTCACCAAGTTCCTGATTTTTCATGATTTTCCCCCTTACTTGATTTTCGTTTTTTCTTTTCTTTTTTTTCTTTCTTTCCTTCTTTTTTCTTTCCTTCATTCTTTCCTTTCTTTCTTTCTTTCTTCCTTCCTTCCTTCCTTCCTTCCTTCCTTCCTTCCTTCCTTCCTTCCTTCCTTCCTTCCTTTCTTTCTTTCTTTCTTTCTTTCTTTCTTTCTTTCTTTCTTTCTTTCTTTCTTTTTCTCCAAATGCACAAGTTACAATAATTCCATCCTAATGTGAATAGAAAAGAATATACCTTTTTCTCAGCAGCATATGACACCTATACCAAAATTGACCATTACTAGGGCACAAAAACCTTAGAATCAAATGCAGAAAGGCAGAAATAATAAATACACACCTCTCAGATCATGATGCAATAAAAATTACATGTAATAAAGAGTCATGGAAAGACAAACTAAGAACTAACTTTATCTTAAATAATTGGTGGATCAAAGACTAAATAATAGAAATATCAATAATTATATCCAAGAAAATAATAATAATGAGACATCATACCAAAATATATGGGACGCATCCAAGGCACTTTTGAGGGAAAGTTTATATCTCTAAATGCCTATATAAATGAAATATAGTAAGAATATATCAATGAATTGGGTGTGTAATTAAAGGAAACAGAAAAAGAACAAATTTAATGATCCCAATTAAATATAAAATTAGAAATTTCTGAAAATCAAGGGAGAGATTAATAAAATTGGAAGCAAGATAGCCCATTGGTCTCATAAATCACACTAAGAATTGGTTTTAGGGAAAAACAATAAAATAGACAAATCTTTAGTTAATCTGATTAAAAAAAAGAAGGAAGATAACAAATTGCTATTATCAAAAATGCAAAGGTAAACTAATCACCAATGAGGAGGAAATTAAAGAGATAATTCAGAGCTTCTTTGATGAATTGTACGCCAATAAACTTCAAAACTGGAGTGAAATGGATGAGTATTTACAAAAGCACAAACTGACCAGATTAACAAAAGAGAAAATAAATACCCCATTTCAGAAAAAGAATTTGAAGAAACCATCAATAAACTCCCTTAAAAAAGGTCTCCAGGTCCAGTTTTTTTTGCAAGGCAAGTGGGGTTAAGTGGCTTGCCAAAGGCCACACAGCTAGGTAATTATTAAGTGTCTGAGACCAGATTTGAACCCAGGTTCTCCTGACTCCAAGGCTGGTGCTTTATCCACTACACCACCTAGCTGCTCCCTCCAAATCTAGTTTTTACAAGTAAATTCTGCCAAACATTTAAGGAACAATTTATGCCTAGTCTACATAAACTACTTTAAAAATGGGAGAGGATGGAGTTCTTCCAAACTCCTTTTATGACACCAATATGGTGTACTTACCAAAAACAGGAAGAACCAAAACAAAAAAAAAATTATAGATCAATCTCCCTAATGAATGCTGATGTAAAAATCCTAAATAAAATTTTAGGAATGAGATTGCAGCAAGTTATTACTAGGATAATACACCATGATCAGGTAGAAATTTTATCAGGTAGGTAGGTATGATGGTTCAACATTAGAAAAATACTCTGGATGGCTAGGTTGTGCAGTGGATAGAGCACCAGCCCTGGAGTCAGGAGTACCTGAGTTCAAACCTGGCCTCAGACACTTAATAATTACCTAGCAGTGTGGCCTTGGGCAAGCCACTTTATCCCATTTGCCTTGCAAAAACCTAATAAAAATCATTCAACATAATTAAGTGTATCAATACTAAAATCAACAAAAATAATATGATTGTCTCAATAAATTCTGAAAAAAACCTTTGATAAAATATCAAAAAAGTCTTTGGTGGAATATAACCCCCTTTCCTATTAAAAACAAGAGAAAGTTTAGGAACAAATGTAGTTTTCTTAAAAAATAATAAATAGTATATATATATATATATATATATATATATATATATATATATATATAACCATCAACAAATATTATATGTAATAGGAATAAACTCAGAACATTGCCAATAAAATCAGGCGTGAAACAAGGATGCCCAATATCACCATTACTACTCAATAAAGTATTAGAAATGCTAGCTATAGCAGAAAGAGAATAAAAAGTAATTGAAGGAATTGGAACTGGCAATGAGGAAGAAAAACTTCCACTCTTTGCAGATGATTTGATGGTATACCTAGAGAACCCAAGAAAATCATCTAAAAAAGGTCCTTGAAGCAATTAACAAATTCAGCAAAGAAGCAGGATATAAAATAAACCCACATAAATCATCAACATTTTTATATATGAAAGATAAAGTCCAGGAGCAAGAGATAGAGAAATTCCATTTAAAATGAACTATAGACAACATTAAATAGCTGGGAATCTACCTCCCAAGACAAACTCAGAAACTGTAAGAACAGAATTATGAATCACTTCACACTCCAATAAAGTTCGGCTTAAATAATTGGAAAAATACCATATGTTCATGGTTAGGTCAAGCCAAAAAAATGAAAATGAAAATTCTAACAAAATTAAATTACTTATTCAGTGCCACACCAAACTACCAAATAACTACTTTGCCAAGTTAGAAAATATAGTGACAAAATTCATCTGAAGTAACAAAAGGGCAAGAATAGCAAGGTAACTGATGAAAAAAAATGTGAAGGAAGGTAGCCTAGTTCTACCAGATTTAAAAGTATAGTATAAAGTAGTCATCAAAACTGCCTGGTACTGGTGAAGAAATAGAGTAATGGATCAGAGGATTAGGAAAGATTCAAAAGAAACTGCAGTAAATGACTACAGCAATCAACTCTCTGACATACCCAAAGACAACTTCTGGAACAAGAACTCACCATTTGACAAAAATTGTTGGGAAAACTGGAAAATAGTATGTCAAAAACTAAGCATAGATCCACATGGGTAATGTAAAAATGGGTACATAAAGAGATAAATTTAGACATAAAGAGATAAATTAAGAGACCATGAAATACTTATCTTTTAGATTTTTGGAAAGGGCATAAATTTATGTTCAAAAACAAGAATTAGATCATATTATAAACTTCAAAATCAATAATTTCAAAAATATTAAATTAAATTTTTGCACTAACAAAATCAATTCTGATTATATTAGGAGTGCAGAAAGTTGGGAAAAATTTTTTACAAAAAGGAGTTCTGATAAAAATTTCATTTTTAAAATATATAGAGAATTGCATCAAATTTATAAGGTTACAAGTCATTCTCCAACTGATAAATGGTCAAAGGATATGAAGGGACAGTTTTCAAATGAAGAAATTAAAGTTTTATATATATATATATATATATATTTATATATATATATATATATATATAATCATATGAAAAAATGTTCCAAATCATTATTGATTAGAGAAATACACAATAAATACCAATACCTCATACCTATCAGATGGGTCAAGATAAGAAAAAGGTAAAATAATGTTGGAGAGTCTGTGGGAGAATTTGGACATTGATACATTTCTGATGGAATTGTGAACAGATCCAACCTTTATGGAGAGCAATATGGTACTATGCCCAAAAAGCAATAAATCTGTTCATATCATATAACCCAGAAATTCCAACTATATATATGTATATATATATATGTACATATATATATATATATGTACATATATATATATATATGTATGTATATATCCAGAAGACATTTTTTTTAAAAAGAGAAAAATCTCACCTGTTCCAAAATACTCATTGCAGCTCTTTTTTGTAGTGGCAAAGAATTGGACAATGTGGGGATACCCATCGATTGGGGAATGGCTAAAGAAGTTATAGTACATGAATACTATTGAATACTATTGTTTTATAAAAAAACATAAACGGTCACACTCTAGAGAAGCGTTTTATGACTTATGGGATCTGATGCTGAGCGAAGGGAGTAGTGCCAAGAGCACAATGTGCACATTAAGAATAGCACTGTGAGATGAACAGCCTTGTAGGGAGCAGTTCTTCTCAGCAGTTCAGAGAGATAGGACAATTGTGTATTAGACTGGCTATGACCATATTATAAAAGAACTAATCTGTAAATAAGTTTATCAAAGATATGTATGTACAATGCTAACCTGACTGTTCACTGTTGATGGGAGGGGATTGGGAAGGGAGAGTGGAAGGAAATTTTGTTACTTAAAAATATACATGTGCATATGGATGAAAATAAATAATTTATTTTTTTTTATTTCCTTATAAAAACGTAAGAAAATTTTCTTATAGAATTCCATAATATTAATATACCGTAACTTGTGCAGCAGTTCCTCAATTGATGGACATTCCCTCAATTTCCATTTCTTTGCCAAGACAAAAAGAGTTGCTATGAAGATTTTGGAACACATGGGAATTTTTCCATTTTTTAAATGATTTCTTCTGGTTATAGGCCTAGAATTATAATTGCTTAGTCATGGGATATGAACAGTTTACTGTTCTTTGGGCATAGTTCCACATTGCTCTGCCGAATGGTTGGATCCATTTACAACTCCACCATCAATGCATCGATGTCCCAATCCTCCCACAACCTTTCCAACATTGATTATTTTCCCCTTTTCTCATCTTGACTAGTCTCATAGGTGTGAGATGATACCTCATTGTTGTTTTAATTTGCATTTCCCTAATCAATAATGATTTGGAACATTTTTTCATATGATTTTATATATATATATATATATATATATATAATTTCTTCATTTGTAAATTATCTATTCATATCCTTTGATTATTTATCAATTGGGGAATGACTTGCAACCTTATAAATTTGATGCATTTCTTTGTATATTTTAGAACTAACTGATTTTCAAAATCCTTTTTTGAACTCTTCCATAGTCAGAGGCCAATTCAAATTTTTATTGGAAAATTTCGATGTAGAAGCTTCGAATTTGCTATCTTCTTCTTAATGTGTATTTTGAGTTTCCCCATGGCCATATTTACTCCCTTTTGATGGATAGTTTTTTTTTTCCCTTCTGTGTATGCTCATTTCCCCAGCCTATGCATTGATATTAACTCTTTGTTAAGGTGGGACTCTGATTCCAGAGTGGATGACATATTGTCCCAAGGCTTTGAAGGATTTTGCAGCTGTTTTCAGAGCAATTCTAAGGACCTGCAAGTTTTCAATTCTGCCAAGGTCTTCAAAGAGTCCATGACTACTTTCCTGATCTGTGCTGCAGTCTATGGGTGACCACAGGCTCTTCCTTCTGCCCTGGAACTGGGAAGTGAGTCTCTCCTTCACTGAGCCAGTAAGTTCTATTGTGCTTCAGCTCCTCCGCCTGGGACTGGGGACCCAGACTGCAAGAAAGATTTGAGTATGAGCAAAGCAACAGAGTCCAGTATCAGTGATAGCAAAGAGACCCCTTCCTTCCATGGGCTGAGACTTCTGGAAGCAGATGCTACTGCTAATTCAGTGCTTCTTGAGGCCTGCTGGACTTCCAACTTGTCCTTTACAATCTCTGCAATGAGAGATCTGGAAATAGCCACTACTGCCACCAGCCCAGTTGCCCTACAGTTTATTCCTGGCAAACTGGAGCCAGTTTGCTTCACTTAAGCCCTGGCTGTGCTGTGGATCTTTTCTAAAGCCAGTGCAACAGATGCTGCTTATTGATCTTACAAGTTCTTTTGTGCTAGCAAATTGTTTCTTTCAGTCTTCTTGTGGTTTTGGCCACTCTAGAATTTGTTCAGATTCTTATTTACAGGTATTTGGAATGCTTTGGAGGAGGGTTTGGGCAAGTGCCTGCCTATTACTCTACCATCTTGGCCCCACCTCCTTCAAGTCTTTAAATAGGAAACAAATTGAACTTAGACACATATAAAGGCATTATTATTACATTTTCAGATGCTCAGATGGATTTGGTATTGTCCTCAGAGCTATAGAATGGAACTGGTGCTAATCCCCGCCTCCTATGAAAGTCTTGCCCTTTTTAAGTTTGACACCAAGTACTTTCATTACTTTGTTTATCATTAGGAGAGGTGGAGTACTATGATATTCAGTTGTAATCCCCATTCTCTTTTTATGAGCTTTCATATTCGATTTTTATTCATTTCATTTTTGTTTTTATTTATTTGATTCTTCTTTAGAATTGTTTGTATATTAAAGAGTACAGCTTGCCAACACCCATGCTATGTCACTCTATTGCTTTCTGAATGATACTCAATTTTATCTCTGGGGGTTACCATGTTTCATGACTCATTGTGGAACAGAACAAACAATAGAAGCACAATTTGTTCAGACTTGCTCCAACTGATGGACATTTACTCAATTTCTAGTTCTTTGCCAACAAAAAATAATGAAAGAAAGATGCTGGAGATATAGATAGATGGGGGAGGGCATGGATAGACATTACATACAGGTCCATTTTTTATTCTCTTTTGGGATAAAAGACATACTAGTAGTATTACTAGGACAAAGGGCATGAAAGGATTTATAGCTCTTTGGGCATATTTCCAGTTTGCACTGCAGAATAATTGAATCACTTCAGAACTATTCTAATAATGAATTAATGTCACATTTTCCCCATATCCCTTCCACTATTTGACAATTTCCTTTCCTGTCTCATTATTAAATCTAATAGGTACTTTAGAATTATTTTAATTTTCATTTGTCCAAACAAAAAGTGATTTGTTTCATAAGGCTAGGTATAACTTTGATTACTGCTTCAGAAGATTGTGCATATCTCTTGATCGCTTATCAATTGGTGAGTGACTTTATTTTTCATATTTGACTCAGTTATCTATATATTTGAGATCTTTTTCAGAGAAAATTAATTTAATATCCTCTCAGTTTTTTCTTTTTTTTTTTCCATTCACACTGTCCTGCCTCATAAATTGTTTTCTTCTGGCTATTGCCTTCCTCAAAGTATGTCACCTCACTGTATTCTAATTCCTTTAATTTCTTTTTCTTATTCCTAAAGTTAACATTTCTAATACAATATTGCATAATGGTGGTAATGATGGTCATCATTATGTCATCTAATTTTACTGGAAATGGTTCTAGCTTATCCCTATTTCATACAATGTTTGCTGTTTTAAGTGCTTATCATTTTAAGTAAAATTCCATTTATTGCTATGCTCTCAAGTGTTTTTTTTAATAGAAATGGATGCTGTATTTTGTCAAAAGCTTTTTCCAGCATCTAATGAAATACTCAAATGATTTTTGTTCATTTTATTAATGATATGATCAGTTATGTTGAATGTTTTCCTAATATTGAATCAAGTCTCCATTCCTGGTATAAAACCTACCTTTATCAACATGTATTGTCCTAATCATAATTTGCTGCAATCATTTTGTTAAGATTTTATTTAAAATTTTTGCCAACATATGCATTAGGGAAATTAGCCTATCATTTTCTTTGTCTGTTTTCACTCTTTCTGGTTTAGGTATCAGCACCATATTGGTCTTATAGAAGGAAAATGGCAAATTCCTTCACAAAATTTTTTGTTAATTTTGGTAAACAAATCTATTATTATAGTTTATAAATTTTTGGAATCAAGTGTTCTTTAAATGTTTGGTAGAATTCACTTGTGGGGGTGACTAGGTGTTTCAGTGGATAGAGCACTGGCCTTGGAGTAAGGAATACCTGAGTTCAAATTCAGCCTCAGACACTTAATAATTACCTAACAGTGTTGCCTTGGGTAAGCCACTTAACCCCATTTGCCTTGCAAAAATCTAAAAAAAATTCACTTGTGAGTCCATCTGATCCTGAAGATTTTTTTGTGGGGAGTTCATTGAAGACTTGTTCAGTTTCCTTTTTTCTGTAAACGGTTTCTTTAAATAGTATTTTATTTCCTCTTCTGTTAGACTGAGCAATTTGTATTTTTGAAATATTCATTCATTTCATTTAGATTATAGCATTTATTGGAATACAGTTGGGAAGAACTGCTCCAAATTATTACTTTAACTTCCTCCTCATTGGTGATAAATTCACCCTTTCCATGTTTGATCCTACAATTTGATTTTCTTTTTTCTCTTTTTTTAATTCAAACTAACCAAACGCTTATCAATTTCATTAGGTTTTCCATAAAAATAGGTAATAAGATTTATTTATTAGATTGATAGTTTTCTTATTTTTGATTTTATTAATTTCTCCTTTGATTTTCAGAGTTTCTAATTTTGTAATTAATTGGGGAATTTTAATTTGTTCTTTTTCTAGCTTTTTTAGTTGCATGCCCAATTCATTAATCCCTACTTTCTCTTTTTTTATGAAGTAAACATTTAGAGATATAAAATTTCTCTAATAATTGCTTTGACAGCATTCCACAAGTTTCTGTATGCTGTTTCATTATTGTCATTGTCTTGGACAAAATTATTATTGCTGGTATTTGTTGCTTGATTTGCTCATTCTTTGAAATTAGTTTATTTAGTTTTTAATTAATTTTAGTGTATCTTTCTATGGTCCTTTATTTCACGTGGTTTTTATCATCTCATGGTCTTGAAATGATGCATTTAATATTTTTAGCTTTCTGCAGTTTATTTTCATACCCTAATACATAGTTAATTTTTTGTAGGTGCCATGTACTGCCTATGTCTTCATGTAATTCATTTAACTTCTCCTCTAAGAATTTGTATGCTATCCAGTCAGTGCATATATGTTTAGTATTTATATTACTTCATCAATTATGTTACCTTTTAGGAAGATGGAGTTTCTTCTTTATCCATTTTAATGAGATCTTTTATTTTTGCAACAGCTTTGTCTGAGTGCTTTTTTTTTTTCACTTTTAGCTGAAGCATATACCTTTGCTCTGTGGTTATTTCTTTGTTTCAAATGTTGTTTTTGTAAACACAATACTATAGTATTCTGGTTTTTAATCACTCTGCTTTCTGCTTCCATTTTATGGGAGAGTTCATCCTATTCACAAATTATCATTATAATTACGCCTTTATTGCCCTACATCCTTTACCCCTTCCATTTGTATTTTTTTTCTCTTTTCCACCTGTCCCTTCTCACCAGTGTTTGCTTCTAAATATCACCTCCCTCACCTAATCTACCATCTATCAGTCCCTCTCCCTTTCATTTTCCTTTGCCCCTTTTGCTTTTCCTCATCAAGTTCCTCCCTTCTATCTGCCATCATACTATTCGTGCCAATTTCCCTTGCTAATAATGCCTGAAGGATAAGATAAATTTTTAAATCCAACTATGTTATTCCCTCCTTGATCTAAATCCGGTGAAAGCAAGATGCATCCCCTCCCTTCTTTCTCTTTAGTGTAATAGGTCCTTTGTATCCCTTCAGGTATATAATTTACCCCATTCTGCCTCCCCCTTCCTCCCATTACAGCAATCTCTTTTTTATACCCTTATTATTTAAAATCATTCCATCAAAATCAACTTGTGTCCATACATTTTAATAAATATATTCCATCTAATAGATAAGTTTTCAAGAGTAATGAGCATTATATAACCATGTAGGGATCCAACCTCATTAATCTTATTGAATAATATTATATTTTTCCATATTTAACTTTTTATGAATCTTGTGAGTCTCATGCTTGAAGATCAAATTTTCTGTTCAACTGTAGTTTTTTGTTTATGTTTTTAAATCAGGAAAATTTTAAAGTCACCAGTTTTATTTAATGTCCATTTTCCCCTGAAAGAATATGCTCAATTTTTCTGGGTTATTGATTCATAATTCAAGCTCCTTTGCCTTCACAATATCACATTACAATTTATTATTTATGGTGCCTAGTCCTACAGAATTATGACTGCAGTTCCTTGGTATTTGATTTGCTTCTTCTGATTTCCTGCAGAATTTTCCCCTTGATCTGATATTTGGAATTTGGCTACAAAATTCCTTGGTGTTTACATTTAAGGAATGCTTTCAGGAGGTGATCTGTGAATTATTTTAACAAATATTTTAATCTCTGTTCCTAGGATATCAGGGAAGTTTTCCTTGATGATTCCTTGAAGATGTTGTCCAAGCTCTTTTTGGATCATGGCTTTCAGGTAGTCTAATAATTCCTAAATTATTTCTCCTGAAACTGATTTCTAGGTTATTCCAATGAGGTATTTTATATTTTTTTTCTGTTTTTTTTCATTCTTTTACTTTTATTCGACTGCCATTTCAAAAGAGACATTAACCTCTACTTATCCAAGTCTATTGTTAAGGGACTGATTTTCTTCAGTTAGTTTCTGCATCTCCTTTTCCATTTGGGCAATTGTATTTTTAAAATGTTCTCTTTTCTCCATTTGTCCAAAAGAATTATTAAAAGATTCATTTTCCCCAGTCAATAATTGTGCTTTCTTTTACAAGATGGTCAAATTCTCTTGTATTTCTTTTCCCAACTTTTCTACTTGATTTTTCAAATCCTTTATGAGCTCTATTTTTTAGTTGTAGAGGAATTCATATTCTCCTCTACCACTTCACATGTAGTACTTTTTCTGCCATGCTCTTTTGAGGTAATTTTCCAAAGTGCCAGCTTTTCTCTAACTTTCCTTACTCATTATGAGTTTTGTTCCTGGGCATTATCCTTCTTGTTGTGGGGTAGGGGCCCAGTGAAAGTACCCTTGACTGTGGACTTCTGGCATGCTTCCTAGAATAGTGAGTCTAGGGTACCTGTTGGCCTACTGATCTGAGACTACAGGGGTCTCTGCTGCAGATTTCTCTCTGTAGTAGAGAACATGTGACTGATCCCCTCTACTCCTTGCCTTCTCACTGGTTTCAGTTCCCTGTTCCTACTCATACTTACATTCTACCTGAGACAGACCTTGCTGGAAAATGCTCCATTCTATTCCTTTGTGAGTTCTAGTGTTCTAGAAGCTGTTTAGAGATTTAATTAATGTTCTGAGGGAAACTAAGGAGAGCTTAAGGAATTCCTGGCTTCCCTCTGCCATCTAGGCTCTACCCCTCTTTGAACCAATTCTGATGAGTATAAGATTTATTCATTCTCCCTCTATCCCCATCTTTAATTCCTCTCAAATCTTTTTTTTGCCTTTTTCCTGAGATATTTTGCCTCACTTAGCCTCTTCCTTTACCTCCTTTTCCACAGTACATATCTCTTCCTCTCATTTTAATTTTACTTTTAGATATCATTCCTTCATTTTCAACTCATGCTTATGCATCTGTCTATATATATATATATATATATATATATATGTACACAAATACATATTAATATATACATTTATAGACAGACAGATAGATAGATAGATAGATAGATAGATAGATAGATAGATAGATAAATGTTTACACACATCTCCTTACTGGCCTATTATGGAGAAAGCCATTGATGAGTTACAAGTAGACTCTTGCCATATAGCAAGGTAAATAATTTAGCCTTATTAAGTACCTTATGTTTTCCTTTACCATTGATGTTTTTATGCCTCTCTTGAATATTGTAACTGGAAAGTCAAATTTTCTATTCATTACTACTCTTTCTATCAAGATTTTTTGAATGTCATTTATTTCATTGAATACCCATTTTTTTTGTCCTAAAAGATTATACTCACTTTTTCTGGATAGGTCATTCTTGGTGGTAATCTTAGCTCCTTTGGCCTCCAGCATATCATGTTCCAAGCCCTCCTATTCTTTAATGCAGAAGCTACTAAATCTTGTGCTGTCCTACCTTTCTTGAATTGTTTCTTTTTTATTACTTGCAATATTCTCTCTTTAACCTTGAAGTTCTGGAACTTTACTGTAATATTCCTTGGAGATTTCATTTTGAGATTTTTTTAGAAAGTGATCAATAGATTCTTTCAATTTTTATTTTTCCCCTCTCTTATGATATAAGGATAGTTTTACTTGATAATTTTTAGAAATATAATATCTAAGATTATTTATTTTATTTTCCAGGATAGCTGTTTTTTCAATGTTATCTCTCACATTTTCTTTTATTCTTTTATTTTTTGTTTTTATTGGCATCTGATTTCTCACAAAATCCTTAGTTTCCATTTGTTTAATTCTAGTTTTATGGAATTATATTTATCAGAGAGTTTTAGAGCCTTCTTTTACCATTTGGCTAATTTTAAGTTTTTTCTTATTTAAAATTTTTACCTCTTTTTTCCCAAGTGTTAAATTTTTCATTTTAAGACATTCTTGCTTTCATTGGGTTTTCTAGGTCTTCAGTATTTTTTTTTTGCTTCTTTAGCAAGTTGTTCTCTTTTTTCATGATTTTCTTGCATTACTCATTCTTCATTCAAATTTTTTCTAAATTTCTTACTTAATTTCAAAATCTTTTTTGAACTCATCCATGGACCACTTTAATCTTCTTCTAATAGATTGTTCTAATCTGTTACTGTATGAGAGCCGAGAGCTCCAGAACCAGCTGCTACTCCTGATTCAGTGGTTCCCAAGAACTGCTTCTGGATTGCTGGGGCCTGTCTGTGCTGGTATGGCTTTCCATAAATTGTGCTCCACTCTCATCCAAAGTCACATACATTTCCTTACAACCTTCTAAGTTGTCCTTACTTAGAAAAAATTTTTTCCACATACTTTTGTGGGAAGTGTTATTCCAGAGATTATTTTATAATATTTTTAAAGATGTTTGAAGGGCTTGGGAAAGAGCTCAGGAAATTGTCTTTTCTCAACCAACTCATTTCTGCCTCCCTCTTCTTTTTTCTTTCTTTGTTTTTTTTTTTTTTTTTTGTACAAGGCAATGGGGTTAAGTCACTTGTCCAAGGTCACATAGCTAGCCAATTATTAAGTGTCTGAGGCCAGATTTGAACTCAATGTTCTCCTGACTCCAAGGCCAGTGCTCTATCCACTGTTCCACCTAGTTGCCCCTTTTTCCTTTATTTTTTATATGTAACACTTTTTTTCTTATTAAATTTTGAGTTATAGATTTTTTCCTTCCTCTCACTCACTCAATGAGAAGGCAACTAATTTGTAATAAATTTTGCATGTGAAATTGTGAAAAATGAATTTCTATGTTAGCCATCTCTCAAAATAAGAAAAAAGTAAAGTAAAACAAAAAAAAATTAATCATTCCATTTGAAGGCAAGTTTCATCAACTCTCTCTTGGGAGGTTATGAGTACTTTTCTTTTCATAAACTCTTTGGAGTGGCCTTAAATCACATTTTAATAAAAGTAGAGCACTTTTTTCAAAATTGCTCATCATTGGCTCATCTTCCTTTAGTAGACCAGTCACTTTACAAGAGCATGATCCCTTAGATAACCTTTCATTTCCCCATACCCTTCCTTACTGTTTATTGCCTGTTATCTCATCTTTCTTTGGGAAGCTAGCCCACTCTGTAAATAACCTCTCATTTCCCTATATGGTGCCTTACAGTTTATCCTCTCATGATGGCTGTGGTTTCTGTTTCCCTTTCCCTTAGCTTCTGCTAACTATAGCAACATCTTAAAAAAAACCAAACCTTTTTGTCCCTAAATTCTTCTTTGTTAGAATTAATCTTTTAAGTGAATGCTTTCATGTTTTCTAAAACTCCATAAGTTATCCAGTCACACATTTTCCTAGCCACATTTTCACTGTCCAGAGAGGGTTAGGTATTGAGTATAGAAGAACTGCTTCTCAAGTCAGCCATTTATTGTTCTTCTTTTTGGCTCAGTGTAAGTCCTGCCTGAGTTCATACTCTTTTGGAGTTCTGTAGTTTCCTAGTTGTTTTTGTTTGTGTTTGTGTTTGTTTGCTTCCTTTTCTCTTAACCCTCATGCTACTTGGTGGGATGTTTTGTGTTGCAGACATTCCAGAGATCTCATTCTCTCAGGACTATATGGCTTATCTTTCTAGGGAATGCCTCACTGTGAGATCTTAATATTTTAAGGAGTCAAAATGAGGTCTCCTTGTGGAGTCAAGGAATCTAAGCATTTTAAGGAATCAAATTGGGGTTACCCAGATGGAAGTGGGATCTGAGAATTTCAAGGCAATCAAAATGAAACTCACCTTGTGTTCAAACTTCAATTAGCTTTACAATCACTCAGATAGCTTTTTGGGCAAAAAAATAATGCTAAATAAGTGAAATTATAAATTGAATTTCTCTAATATTTAGGAAATAGGTCCAGGTGTAATTAAGCATATAGTTAACCTAATTTTAAGTGGAATTCATTATTATTATTATTATTAATTATTATTATTATTATTATTGTCACACTATATTAGGAAACTTTTAGTGTACTGGTTTTAAGCCAAATTATATGATTTGTAAAAGGAAAAAAATGGAGGAACCATGCCCTACTTTATAACTTACTTGTTACAAGGCAAATGCTACATGAATGTTATCACTTATGAAAATGTAAGTTGTTAAAAGCTATTGTCATAATGTTGAAATCTAAAATTGGTAATTGGTTACTGATTTGGTCTTTAAACCAAGACAGATGGAACTTGAAAAGTAAGAAAAAAAATTTAGTGAAATTTCATACGTATATTGGAACTGGTAACTTTTTGTTGTTTATTGCAACTTAATGAGAGGAAAATAGCCCTAAGCTGTGATTGGTGAAATTTGACATTTGGAACCATATTGGTTTTATTTTAAGTTTTAGATTGAAGTATAGTTCTCTAATGAGTGATTTAATCAATAATCCACCTTTGAGAAAATGCCACAAACTACTGAGAGGAATTGAGAACATGAACTATTACAGGTGGAGGTCAATATCACTTTATATAATTATTAATTTAGTCCGGGAAAAGCAAAAAAGTAAGTTTTTGGTCTCAGTCCAGTCCAGTTTTCTTCTGGCTTAATTTCCCTAGTATACTACTCTGAAAAGGAATGTTGTCCACCTGTTTATTTCTGTCTGGGTATGAGGTAAAATTGTTCATGCATGTTTGTTTGTCAACTATGACTCACTCTTTCCTGACATCAAACAGAGCTAAGGATGTTTTATCCTGCTGTATATACATTGAAGCACCAAATGATGTGATAACCATGTCCCAAGTTTTCCTTTTTATGGTAAATCTCCACAATCAGAGCAGGTACTCAATAGGAGACAAGGGTACCAATATATTATGCCTTGCTTGTGGTTCCCTACATACTGAAAAGACCTGAATTCCTAAAAAATGTTAGATAATTGATTCAAGTGTCAACTCACCACAATCTTTGTTGGTATCAAGGAGTAAGATTTTGTTTTATTTCTAGATATCCCTATGTTGCTATTCTTTCCTAGATCCCTCTCATAGGTGGAGTTCCTGGCTTTTTTTCTAACATTTATACTTATCCCATTCCATCCCATTGATTTATTCTATTACTTATTTTTTGGTCAATCTTCTTGTAAGATTCATTTCCTCCAGATTATAAGCAATGCATCTTCAACTAGTGGCCCTAGCTAGATATCAACTGTTACACCACTTCTGGAATGAGCTTCCCTTGGATGCTGCCTCAGTCAATTTCCAGATGTACCCTAACTCCCCCAAAACAGGAGCTGCTAGGCAGGGCCATTTCTACATTCCTTTCTCAGCTAGAAGTAACTTCAGAAGAAAAGGTGTTTGTTCAAACTCCTAAATGAAATTGGTCCTGAATTGTATGAGTAGGGAATGTAATAGAGGAAATACTGGAGAGAGAAATATGTGCTATATTAATCTGTTCCATCTGTCCTGACCATGTATCTTACATTAACACTGAATTTCACTCAATTGCCCAAGGTTTTAAGGTGAAATCAGTGATTCTTTAGTAATACCCCTTCCTGGAAAGACCTCGGTAAATGCCTGCTCCCAGACCCAAGACAAGACCTGCCATTACAGCAACTGATCCCTTACCTAACCTGAAACGACTAAGTTTTTGAACTAACACCCATCATCTACTCCTAATTACCTCATCACTGCTTCCAAGTTACTACCCCCCATTGACCTAAACTTAAAGTACTTCATCTTCCTGTCTCTTTACAAACCCTCAGTTCAATTGCTCATTTTTCTTTTGGAAGTCATCCTGCTCTGGGGGAGTGTGATCCCCCAAATAAACTCCCATGTACCTATATATTATCCTTTTAGGGCAGTTACTGTTGTTGTTACTGCTCCTAATATTTTCCCTTAGCTTCTACTAACCATACTAATAACTAAATAAACTAGTCTGTCTCTAAAAAGTAGATAATCATTGGGGCAGCTAGGTGGTATAGTGGATAACGCACTGGCCTTGGAGTCAGGAGTACCTGGGTTCAAATCCAGTCTCAGACACTTAATAATTACTGAGCTATGTGGCCTTGGGCAAGCCACTTAATTCCATTTGCCTTGCAAAAAAACCTAAAAAAGAAAAAATATGTAGATCATCATTTCAACATTGTTGTTATGGTTCACAATGATCTTCTGATTTTTTCCTAATTCACTTTGCTTCAGTTCATATAGGTCTTGCCATGTTTTGTTTTGTTTCTTTTTTTTCTGAAACCATGCTTCAACATTTTACCAGCACATACTACTCTATTCAAAGATGCAATTAGTTTCAATTAATTTTCAATTGATGAGTACTTCCTCATTTTCAAATTATTTGCCATTATAAAAAGAGCTGCTATAGATATTTTTGCACATATAGGTCCATTTCCCATTCCTTTGATCTCTTTGGGATATAGCTCCAATGGCTAGACTACTTGGTCAAATGGGTATCTACAATCTTACAATCCTTAGGGTATTGTTCAGATTTCGGACCAGTTCACTACTACACCAGAAGTTCATTAGTGTACCTATTTTCCCTCATTCCCTCTAACATTTAACATTTATTTTTGTTAGCTCTTATACTTTATTTCTTTTCCTTAAGGATATGATTTCTCTCTCATCAGATTCAACTTAGATCAATATATACCATGGAAACAATGTAAAGACTAACAATGCTTTCTGTGGGGTTGGGGGGAGGGAAGAAAGAATAGGGGGAAAATTGCAAAACCCAAAATAAATAAAATCATTCTTAAAAAAAAAAAACTTAGGAGGGGCTAGGTGGCACAGTTGATAGAGCACAGGCCCTGGAGTCAGGAGTAGCAGAGTTCAACTCTGGCCTTATATACTCAATAATTACCTAGCAGCGTGGCCCTGGATAAGCAACTTAACCCCATTTGTTTTGCAAAAATAAAATAAATTTTAATTTTCTAAAAAGCCATAAAGGAAAAAAAAAGAGTAGTTGCAGAAGTGGGGTGGGCAATATAAGATACATTGCAAAGGAAAGAATGGTGAGGAAGTGGAAGCACTAAGTACACATTTTTCAAGGCAGTTGAGAGAATAAGAGTAACTGGATAGAATAAGATTAACAGTCTTATCACAGAATTTCAGACCTGGAAGGTTAAGGTAGTTCAGGAGCCATCTAGTTCAACCCACATCTGAAAACAATCTCCCACTATAAACATCATCATGACAAATATGGTCCTCCAGCTTCTGCCTGAAGGTTACACTATGTAAAATAATCCCTACTTAAATTCTAGGAGGGGAGACTAAATGCAAACATAAAAAATATAATTTTTTAAAAATTCAATTATCTGCAATTCCATAAAACTGGAAATTCTCTCCAACACTGCCTATAATTTTTCCCACGTTCTCCCTTACCACATTCACAAGCTGGTGGCATTCAATTTCTGTTAGCAGAACAGCACTGGTTACAACTATTATCCTTTGCCCTTAACAAACAGCCCATCTTCTAATTCCATCAGTTGCTGGAAGCTATTTTCTCCATTTGCAATTCAACAATAACTTCGAAATTAATCCCATTCTTTGCTTCTACTCACCCAATCCTGTACCTCATTGCCTTTTATTCATTTTTAATTCTACAATCCCTTGTATTTCATTGAGCTAAAACTGATATCTAAAAAGGTCATTGTGGCCCAGCGGCCTAAGTCTGGAAGACTTGAGTTCAAATGTGAATTCAGACACTTAATTACCTAACTGTGTGACCCTGGGCAAGTCACTTAACCCCATTGCCTTAAAATTTTTTTTAAAAGGTCATTACTTGTATTGGAATATTCCATAAGTGAACACTAAGTTGAAAAACACATCTGATATAGCCACTATGTATGGATAGCAAAATCAAAGATTTGAATTATGAATTATTAATCTTTCACTAGACTCAGAACAATATTTTGAAAACAATGTCATCCATCTACCAGCACCAATCTGATTCTAGAGTAACTGTACACTCAAATTCTTTTTCAAATTGGGACCTTTGCTTAGGTCTCCATAATAATTGCATCTTTAGGGACCATAGCTTTTTATTTAGGATTAGGGATTGTAATATTTCAGACAATTCTGAAATAAAGTGGAAAGACACCTTTCTGGAAAAGGTCTTTTAATGAAGCGCTATCCTATATTGTATCAAATTTTATTTTTAATCAAAAAATAGTGATCCTATATCCCAATAGTTAATTGTCAAAAACGTTGCTTGCTCAAGAGATTTATTCTTAATTTTCTCTCACTGATGTCCTTATTTCTTGTACAGACGGTTTTTTTGTATAGTTGACTACACAAAATAGGAATTGATGTCCTCACAAAACCTACAGTGCATCTCCTTCCAGTTCAATCTGTCTTTTCCCCCTTTTTGAGGTTTATAAGCACAACTGGGACTGATGTTCAGTCAGTATGGTGATTTTTTTCATTGTCCTAGGTCAGAGTTAAAATTTATTTTGCATTTTTTCTACTTGGCCTTCCATTTCACATACATTCAAAAATGCTTGTAAAGCATTTAACAATATCTAGACTACAGTCAGTACACTTTAATGATTGGTTTCTTCCTAAAGCAGGAATCCTGGAAAGTTCTTGCATTAAGAAAATTTCTACTAAGCTTTGAAACTAAGGGGGAGAAGTGTGTAAAAAGTATATGGAAATGCTTAGAAATGCAAGATGGCATGTTCTGTGAGAACATGGTGAATCTGACTGGATCATAGTAGGGAGTTTTAAGGCTAAAACAGAGTTTCAAATCTAGAGTAGTTTGTATTTGACCCTAGAGTTAAAAGGGAGCACAAAAGGAATGACATATTAAAATGCGTCAGATCTCTTGGGTAGGTTTAGGCAAAAAGTGCCTAAAAGTAACTTCCAAGTTAGATCCATGATCTAACCATGATCCTACTGCAGAAGTGCAGCAAATATATAGGGATGTAACTTGATAACCATTGGTGATGAAGGATAGATAATTCTTATGGAAATGTAGGCATTTTTTCAACCCACAAATCCAATACAAACTAATTATATGAAAGCAGCAGAAAAAAAAAGCTACAAGTAGTAGCTAACATTAACAGTACCAGGCACTATGTCAAAGCATTTTACAAAAATCATCTCATTTGAAACTCATAACAACCCTGGGAGGTTAGATACTGTTGTTATCCCCATTTTATAGATGAAGAAACAGGCAAAGTTCAATTGACTTGTCTAAGGTCTCACAGCTATAAATTCGGAGATGAGATTTAAACTGGGGTTTTCTTGAATTCAGACTTTATGCTACATCAATAAGTATAGAATTTTAAGAGGGGTGGTAAAGTCTTGGATGTTCTTTGTCCTTGTTGCTGCTCAATCATGTCCAATTCTGACTCCATTTGGGATTTTCTTGGCAAAGATTGGTATTTCCTTTTTTTTTTTTTCTGTTTCCTTCTCCAGCTCATTTAACAGTCAAGGAAATTGAGGTAAACAAGGTTGGTTAAGTGACTTCCCAGTCATACAACTGATAATGATCTGGGGTCAAATTTGAACTCGGATCTTCCTGGTTCCAGGCACCTAATTACTTTCTCCTAATCACACCAAATCAAGTATGTAATGTTCAGTTTCTGGTATTCCATTCTATAAGGACCAAGAGGACAAAGTATTTCATGTTATATGACAAGACAACAGTATATAATGTTAAGACTCAGGAGTCAGGATGACCAGAGTTAAAATCTACTTTGGATTTTTTAGGGCACCAAGTGAACAATTTTAACTTCTCTCATCTCAATTTTCTCTCCAATATTAGAACAGCAACATCTTACAAGATTGTTGTAAGGATCAAATAAGATAAATTGAAAAGTTCTTTGCAAACATTAAAATACCACATAAAATATTAACTATTTTATATTGAATGGTAGAAGCAAATGTTTAATTTGGAGGGGTCAGAGGGGAGGACCCAATAGAGGTCTTTAAATACTTGAAGGGCTTTGATTCAATATGAGTTGCTTAAGATTGTTGTATTTAAGAGTTGGGACACAAAAGAGATGTAGAACTAATAAACAAATTTTCCAACTTCCCCCCACCCATTCCCCCTCAAAAATCTGTTTATGAATCTCTGAAATATTGATCTCATTCTTCCCTGTTCCTAAATACTCCCAGGATTTAGAGAACTTAATTGACCAACTTCCAGACCTCATAATATTTTGTTGGGTTCCTCATCTCTATTCTCTCACCTTCTCTGTCCAAGGATGGACTAGACATTCAGCTTGAATGCATGTTAGAGCCCAGAGGGGTAACAGGGAGAGGGGAAAATGTATCCCCCTCTGTGAAAGGAGCTGGGGAATAAAGAGTAGAGAAATGAGGGGCCCCATAGCTGGGATGACTGAAAGGAGGGCCTGGAGGTAGGGGAAAAGCCATAGGTCCCCCAGGGAAGGAGCCACTTGCCTCAATATCCTCTCGGGGTGAATTGCCACTTGCTTTGCTTGCCCTTCTGGTGCCGGTTACAAAACCAAACCCGGACAACATCTTTGTCAAGGCCCAGCTGCTCAGCGATATTGCTAATCTGCTGAAGTGTGGGTTTGGGACACTGGAGAAACATGTTCTCCAGGCTTCCCCGAACTCCATTCTCAATGCTTGTGCTTCCTCTTTCTGGCTTGTTGAAGGACTGTCTCAGCCTTGCACATCTCCTGAAGGTGGTCCTTGTCCTCAGCTGCTTCTAGCCACTTCTGTAGCAGAGGTCGGAGCTGACACATGTTCTTGAAGCTAAGTTGTAGGGCCTCAAAGCGACAGAGGGTGGTCTGGCTAAAAACCTTCCCAAAGAGTGCCCCCAAGGCGATGCCCACATCAGCCTGGGTATAACCCAGAGTGATCCTCTTTCGCTTTAGTTCCTTGACAAACTGCTCCAGTGGCTCTGGGGAAGGGTCTCCTGTGGCTGCTCGTCTCCACTCTCCGCGGGCTCAGTCTTGGAGACCCGGGCAGCGGCGCGGGGCTCCGGGGGCTGCCCTCGGAAAGGCTCTCAACCCGAGCTCCGGAGTCGCCGTCGGCGGCAGCGATCTCCTGGGCAGGTGGAACCATCGCTCCCAGGTTGGGCTGAGGCTCACAGTAGACACCCCCTCCCCACATTTCGTACAAATGGCACGGGGCCATTCCCCACCGCCGGGCCCCGGTCCGGTTCCAGTCCCTCCGGGTGGGCCTTGGAAGCCCGGCCAATTCCAAGTAGGCTCTGACCCTCCGGCCCCGCCACCACCTGGGGGTGGCGAGAAATATTCAGGAGCCGGGTGTCCGGCTGTGAGGAAGCCGGGGTCCCCCGACCCGGGGATTTAAGGACCTTAACATTTTCGATAGATGTGAGATATCTTAAAGCTGTTTCATTTTGCCTTTCTCTAATCAAGCGTAACTTGTGGATTTTTTTTTTAATGAAAAACTTCCTCTTCATAATCTTTTGCCATTCATCAATTGGGGAATGTATCTTATTTTTATAAATTTGACAAATTTCCCTATTTAACAGAAAAAAATCCTGCAAATTTTCAAAATTTTATTTCACTATAGGTAACTTTTAACTAATTATAGTTTTCCTGATTATCTTTTTTAGTTAGGTCTATTTTCACTCTTGCATTTTAGGAGATTATGATGGCTACCTTTGCCTTATTTACTTCAGCTGAAGTATTATAGATTTTAGTTCATCTCTTTAACTCTGTCTTTCTGCTTCAACTGCGTTTTTATAAACAAGATATTAGTGGATTCTTCTTCTTTATTCATGCTTCAAATTTATAGTTTAGTTTAACTCATTCTAATTTTCATTTATGATTATGTATTACTCTCTATCCTAATTTCTTCCATTTCTTCTTTTCTCTTTTTTAATCTGTTCCCTCCTCAAAAGTATATATTGTTTCCTCTTAATATCAGTCCCCCTTCAATCTCATCACTGTTCCCTCCTATTATCCTATATGGTAAGATAGATTTTTAAACCCCACTCTGTGTATACAAAATTGCTCTCTCTATGAAGCAATTCTGATGAGAGTGAAGTTTAAGTATTGCCTGCTACCACCACCTCATATTTCCTCTACTATAAAAGCTATTCCTTGAATGCTACATTTTTGTGCAATATTTTTTTTCTTTTATACCTTCCATTTCCCTATTCTTCTAAATTGATTTCTAATACTTTCATTTTTTATATGGAGAGCATTCCAACAAAATTGACATATACCCATGCCCTCTTTCTATTCAGACTCTTAAATTCTCTAATACTGACAAAAGTTCTTAGGAGTTTCATATAACATTTCCACATATAAAAATGAAAACAGTTTGACATTATTGAATCCTTTATGGTTAACATTTCAACCTAATCTTTTGTTCTGGAATAATTAGAAGTCATTTATTTCACCAATTATCCAATTTTATCCCTGAAGGATTATACTCACTGTTACTGGGCAAGTTATTCCTGCTTCCTTTTGGGGAAATCATAAGCTAAGCCCCTTGCTACTTTATTGTAGAACCTACTAAATCTTGTGTCAAGCTGATTGTATCACTTGAATTTTTTTCCTGTTTGAAAAATTTTCTCCTTGAGCAAGGAACACTCAAATTTGACTTTCAAACTTTTGAGAATTTTGTTTGTTTTTTATTTTGGGATTTCTTCAAGGAGATTATTGATAGATGCCTTAGTTCATATTTTTTACTTCAGTATTGAAGCTATCAGGTAACTATTCTTTTATAATTTCTTGAAATACAATTTCTAATTCCTTTGATCTTGAATTTCAGAAAGTCCAATAATTTTTGTTATTGTTCTGTGATCTATTTTACAAGACAGTTGCTTTTCTAATGTTATAATATATATGTGTATGTATATATATATATATATATATATATATATATATATATATATATATATTCTCAGTATTTGACTTGTTGACTGTTCCATATTGCTTCCAGAAAGGTTGGATCTGTTCACAACTGCACTAGTAATGCTTTAATTTTCCAATCATCCCACAATCTCTCCAACTTTGATCATTTTCTAATTTCATCATGTCCAATCTGATAGGTGTGAGCTGTTGCTTTAAATTTTACTTCTGTCCAATTTTAATTTTAAGATATATTCATTTTTATGTGAGGTTTTGTTCTTTATTTTGTTTTATTTTTCACCTGAAATATCATTTTTTAAGGAATTCAATGAATTTTTGTTCATCCTTTTCCATGGGGCCAATTTTGCTTTTTAAAGTGTTCCCCTCTTCTCAGTGAATTTTTTTCCTCTTTTATATATGACGTGTTTTTTAACATGATATTTTTTCAGTTTTTTTGTCTTTCCTTTACCAAACTCTTAACTTTTTATCGTTTTATTGTATTTTCTGTATTCTATTCTCATTTTTCCTCCACTTCTGTTATTTGTCTTTAAAATACCTTTGTGGGGGGCAGCAAAGTGGTATAGTGGATAGAGCACTGGCCCTGGAGTCAGGAGTACCTGAGTTCAAATGTGGCCTCAGACACTTAATAATTACCTAACTGTGTGGCCTTGGGCAAACCACTTAACCCCATTGCCTTGGAAAAACTTAAAACTGTTCATACATTTGATCCAGCAATTCCAATTCTAGTTCTATATTCAGAAGAAATTATACATAAAGGAAAAGTCCAACATGTCCCAAAATATTTATAGCAGCTCTTTTTTGAAGTGGCAAAGAATTGGAAATTGAGAGGATGCCCATCAGTTAGGGAATGGGAATCAAAGGGAGAATGGAATTGAATACTGTGGAATACAATTGATCTATAAGAAACCATAAATGGTGGAACTCTAGAGAAGCATGGAATGGCTTAAGGGATCTGATGCTGAGTGAAAGGAGTAGAAACAAGAGAACAATTTACACAAACACAACAACATTGTATGATGAGCAACTTTGATAGAAACAGCTCCTCTCAACATTTCAGAGAGCTAGGACAACTGTATTAGACTGGCTATGGACTATGTTATCCCTATCCAGAGGAAGAAAAATAAAACAAAGCAACATGCACACACACACACACACACACACACAAACACATACACACACACAAAGAACCCTTAAGAATTTGATAAGCAATTTATAAAAAATCATCTTTTATGTGTCTCTTTCCCTTAATCTGAATTCCTCCTAATGAAAATAAACAATCTGTAACAGGTTTAACATATTATGTATGTACAATGCTAACCTAACTGTTTGCCACTGAGGGGAGGTAGGGTGGGAAGGGTGGGTAGAAGGAAATTTTGTAACTTAAAAAATATGCACATGCCTATGAATAAAATAAATTTTAATAACGCAAAATTGGACTAATGGAAGTTAATGGCCTTATGGGACATCAAGAAACAATAAAAACAAAATCTTAAGAGTAAAAAAAAATGTGAAATATCTCATTAGAAAACAAATTAGGGAGCTGCTAGGTAGCTCAGTGGATAGAGCACCGGCCCTGGAGTCAGGAGTACCTGAGTTCAAGTCCAGCCTCAGACACTTAATAATTACCTAGCTGCCTGGCCTTGGGCAAGCCACTTAACCCCATTGCTTTACGAAAATCTATAAAACAAAAACAAAAACAAAAACAAATTAGCTGGAAAATAAAGATAATGTAAGAATAATTGGACTACATGAAAGTCAAGATAAAAGGAATATCCTTCTTTAATATCTAAGAACCAGAGGACAAAATAAAAAAAAATGATAATTCCATTAATCTTTTCTTTAAAAAGATTACAAAATGAAAACTCCTATGAACATTGTGGCCTAATTAGGCAAAGAAAAAAATATTGTAATCATCCAGAAAGAAACAATTCAAACATTGCAGTCACAGTTAGGACTACAAGAGATTTTACAATTTCTACATTGAAAGAGCTGAGAGCCTATAATATAATAGGACAGAGTAGATGACTCAGATATGACTCTCATTGGAACTGGCTCAAAGAAAAAATAATGTACACTCTTAATTGGATATAGACATTTATAAATCTATACTAACCTAAAGGGAAGAGAATAAAAGAAGTTAGGGAGATTATTCAAAGGAGGTTTGGGGAGGTTATTGAAGGAAAACAGCTTTGAATAAAGACAGTTTATTTGTTTTGTTTTGTTTCATTTTGTTTTAGGCTTTTGTAAGGCCATGGGGTTGAGTGGCTTGACCAAGACCACGCAGCTAGGTAATTATTAAGTGTCTGAGGTCAAATTTGAATTTAGGTCCTCCTGACTCCAGGGCTGGTGCTCTGTCCACTGCACTACCTAGCTGGCCTCTGAATAAGGACAGTTTAAAAGGAGAGAGAGAGAGAGAGAGAGAGAGAGAGAGAGAGAGAGAGAGAGAGAGAGAGAAAAGGAAATAAGGGGAAACAGTATGGAAGGAAAGACAGTTAATGATTACGGGCAAGGGTAATTTACATTGTTTCTCTTATAAAGGACTCACCTATAAAAAAAAGAGTATTGAAGCAAATTTATCATATTAAAAGTCATTCCCCAGTTGATAAATCATCAAAGATATCAACAGATAGCTTTCAGGATGAAAAAATCAAAGGTTATTATAGTCATATTTTTAATGACTCTCAATCAATAGCAATTAAAGACAGGTAAATTAAAACTACTCTGAGGTTACCCTTCACATCTGTCAGTTTGGCTAACATGACAGAAAAGGAAAATGACAAATGTTGTAGAAATATAGGAGAATTGGGTCAGGAAAACATTATTGGGGGAGTTTTGAACTTATCCATCCTTTCTGGAGAGCATTTTGTAACTATGCCCAAAGGGCTATAAAAGTTTGTATAACCTTTGATCCAGTAATACCACTACCAGTTCTATGACCCAAATAAATGAGTTTTTTTTTTTTTTAGGAAAAGGATCTATATTTACAAAAAAAAGAAAAATCAGTAGCTCTTTTTTTGTGGTGGCAAAGAATTAGAAATTGGGGAGGTACTCATGCATTTTGTAATTAATGAATAAGTTATAATGGGAATACTATTTTTCTATAAGTATGATGAAAATGACCATTTCAGAAAAACTTGGAATTATGCAAACTGATACAAAGTAAAGTGAGCCAAACCAGAACAACAGTGTATATAGTAGAAACAATATTGTAAGATGATCAATATCTATGACAGCTGTTCTCAGCAATACAATGATTCAAGAAAATTCCAAAATTTATTACACAACAAATATATTATCCTCTTCAAATAAAAGGATTCATGGAATCTGATTATAGCCTGAAGCATGCGTTTTTATTTTACTTTCGTTATCCCACATATATATATATATATATATATATTTTCTTATTTTGGTCAGTGTTTTCTTTCACAAAGTGAGTAAAGAGCAAATATATGTTGCATGACTGCAAGTGTATAACATATCAAATTGTTCATGTTCTCAATAAGAGGGAGAGTTAGAAATGTAGACAGAAGGGATTTTGTAATTCAACATTTTAAATAAATGAATACTAAAATTGTTTTTGCTAATAATTTGAAAAAATAAATTTGTTTTTTCTCTTGTAGTTTATTTAATTTTGTACAAATTTTCCCTTTGTTCTCACTTTCCTCTGCATTATTTCATTCAATTATTTACAAGTTCCCCTGAAACTATTCCTTTCATAATTTCCTATGAAAGAGTAGTATTTCATCACATTAATACATTATAAAGTCATTCCCAATTGATGAGAACTCTCTTTGTTTGAAGGTGTTTGGTAGTATAAATTCATCTGCTAATAAATATTGATATAATGAATTCTCTTCCTTTCTGTCTTTTCTCACTTTTAGATATAGCATTAATAGTAGTTTTCTGGGGAAAAGTTCAAAATATTTTGTCCATATTCCAAAATTCCATCTAGAATGATTATAATTCACCACTCTACCAATAGCACAAAATATTCATGAATTCTATAAGCCTTTAAAACATCTATCCCTTGTTTTATTTTTATTAAATAATCTCCTAGTTTTATTTATTAATTCGTATTTTTTTAACTTTCAAATTTATTAATCCCCTCTTTGATTTTCAGAATTCCCAGTTTGGTATTTAATTGGGAATTTTTTTATTTGTTCTGCTTTTAGCTATTTTTTTTTAATTTCATGTTTAGTCATTGAATTGATCTTTCTCTATTTTATTAATATAAAAAGTTAGATATATAATTTTTCCTCTTACTACTACTTGGGTTGCATCGCTTAAATTTTAGTATGTTGTCTTATTGTTTTTATTCTCTTTAATTAAGTTATTGATTTTTTTATATGAGTCATTCTTTAGCCCATGTATTCTTTAGGATTATTTTATTTAGTATCCAATTAATTTTAGTCTATAGTTAAAAAATATATGCTTTATAATCTCTTTCTGATCAATTACCCACCCCCTCCCTTTCTTTCTCTGGGCTGAAAGGTACAAGAAGTTGCCACTTATGATAGTCAACTCCAAAGTCTGTACTGGGATATCACCTGTGCTGGACTGTACTTCACTCCTATGTCATTAAGACAAGACTTTCATATTGATTGGTCTTTCTTATTGCCTTAGGCTAGAAGATTGTTTAACTGCATGTTTTTTTTTTGTTTGTGCCACTCTAGAATTCATTTTGATGTGTTAATTTAAAGTTTTTTGGAGGGCAATTTAGGAGACCTTAAGTGAGTGCCTGCCTTTACTCTGCTATCTTAAAGAAAATAATTTAGAAGGATTTATTTACTTTGGGTACCACAATGACTAATAATGATTCACATGGGTCAATGATGAGGAACATCTCAATCTATCAAGGAATTGATCAAGATGTAAAAATTATATGTGGACATATTCAATATAAAGAATAATTGGCTGACTAAGTACTTTTGTTAGAAATGTTTATTTTTATATTTTCTTTCTGAAAATGGTAAATATTTGTGATGGGAAAAATTGAATGTCTGTTCATTTAAGAAATAATATTGAATTTTAAATCATTATTGAAATTAGATAGCATTTTGCTTCTTCATTGTCTGACATAGTAGATACTTAAAATATTTCATTTTGACTAATTGGGGATTAAAAGATATGTAGAAAAAAGTGGATTGCCCTGCTCTAAATGTGGTATATGGACTGAGTTTAAAGGTACATAGGGATTTCAAAAGATAGGACATGATAAAAAATAAATAACTCAGGCATGGTATGGCAAAACGTCATTTCAAAGGAACAGAGGGGAGAGATAAGGAATATTCAACAAAAATAAATTTATATATATATATATATATATATAAATTAAAATGTATAAAAAAAAGATTAGAAGAAAATTGACAGGCAATTTTCCAAAACAATTCAACTTAACGGTTAGTAAAATCACATTTAGATTGATCTCTTTTCTTTGATTTCTTAATTGATAGTGAGGAAGTAGCATTATACTTAAAATAATGAGGTCAAAACAGAATCACTGATAAATATTTACAAAAGAATTTCATTATAGAGACTAAGGAAATTTTAAAGGCACTTTATGTTCATCTTCTATGATATTAATATGATATAAGCAAAATTATAAAGATCACTAAAGGTACTTTTACCAAAATAAAGGATTGCTGAGAAGGCTTTGGTAACTACCAACTCTGAGACAACTGTTGGCAGTAATATTCCAAAATGAGTTTTCAAAGAATCACTAATCTCACACCTGCAATCTTCTGGCACTACCTCATTTGTGGGTACACATTTAATGATAGTGATTTTTGATTGCAGTAGCATGCTTTTCCCCATTGAGAGACTGTATCTCTGGGGTATCTGCTATTATTTGGGTTTGTTATTTCTCTATTCAGTCATTGAATTTAGTGGGAAGAGAATCTTAATAGAAGTCAATAAAATGAGTCAGGACTGTTACTTCTCTTCCCTCTATCAACAACTAATGATTAGTAAAACTTGCTAACTTTACACACCTAGAGAAAATTAAATTTACTTAGCTTATCGTTTGTGAGCTTTATATTCTAATTCTAAAGGAAGCTCATCTAGGGAGGATTTGAGTCCACTGGAACATATTACTATTTAAACTCTAGTTAATGGTCAAAAATGTATTCACTTCTTTCAGCTGGTCCTATTAATAGACTAATTTTTACACCAACTCAAATACTTTCTATACTTTCTCATATTTATAATATATTTATGAGAATGGTTTATAAATAAATCAAAGGTTTTCTTTTTAAAAACATAGACAGGTGGTGGCTAGGTGGCATAGTGGATAAACCACCGGCCCTGGAGTCAGGAATACCTGGTTTCAAATCTGGTCTCAGACACTTAATAATTACCTAGCTGTGTGGCGAAAAGCTAAAAAAACACAAAAAACACAAACAGGAAAGAAAGAAAATATAGAAAACTTCATCTTTCTTATCTCTATATTAAAAAGATATGGACACCATATCTTGATTAATTCAACAAAATTATTTTACTCATGCTTAGTATATAATCACATGCAACAAGAAACATTGCTTCATGATTCATTTGGTCATCTCATACTTTAGTGATCATTCTAAGTGTCTTTAGAATTATAGTGATGATAATAATTGTAGTATGTGTACATTTCTATAGAAGATTAATTCTTCAAAGAACTGAATGAGATCATCCAATTTAAATTAGAACATAATCTGATATTCAGTGACTTTAGTACAAAAATAAAAGTATGTGGAGATAATAACAAAAAATATAACAGACAACATGAATCAACAATAAGAAACAAATGAGGACAAAGACTTGTATACTAAATGGAAGTTACATGAAAACACATGATAAATACATTCTTCAAGAAAAGAAGCAGTAGTAATTCAACTAGTTATAGTGGAATTGCATTAAATATTACATTTATCATATTTTGATGGACAAAGAAATGATTTTACTTAAATGGGAATCATTCTCAATCTAAGTATTCATAGAGTAAATACAGAATTATGGTAAAGTTAAATATAAGAATAAGAAAAATATATGGCATACAAATGAGAAAGTTTAATTAAAAACAAAACATCAATGACAGGAGAAAGATTAAATTTATAATAATTTCATCAATAAGTTAAATATTAATAGATTGTCAAAAACAGGACACCTAAATATCTTTAAACATGTGTTATCAAATATATTATTACCAAGTGGAGGGAGAATGCATCAAAAAGCAGGGTTGCTTTAGAATGCCAATTTGTAAAGCATTACAGAATAGTTGCATAGTAAACTATGAGCAGTGTCATTTCATAAAGAAGAAAGAAACATTAAAGATCAAGACTCAATTTGAAGTTATTCAAGCATAATTTCTCTTTTATGGTGAAAGCCAACATCAAAGTCATCCTAAGGGAATACATAGATAAAGAGGAAAGAATAATACTGAATTAAAGAAGGGAAAAGATTTGAAAAGGTTATTTTAATGGCTCTCTCCCCTGATTATAAAGGATGATAAAGCAATAAAGCTTAGATTTCAACATCACAGTCCTGGGTGCAATTATAAAGGTTTAAGAAATGGCATGAAAGGTGCAAAAGATCACTAAACT
Source organism: Macrotis lagotis (assembly GCF_037893015.1). NCBI lineage: Eukaryota > Metazoa > Chordata > Mammalia > Peramelemorphia > Peramelidae > Macrotis > Macrotis lagotis. The sequence continues at coordinate 89,186,061 of NC_133662.1, read as the reverse complement.
AACTGTTTAAATAAAATGTGCAACTACAGTACAGGTAATAAAATTATGATGATATTGAGCAATTGATCACCATTTTATCCAAAGAATAATACCGTAACAAAAACAGAAGAGAATTTGGACAATATCAGTACTGAACAGAAGCAACCAAGACAATGACAAAGCTAATGACCTAAATGCCACATATATTTTTCCCACCAGAATGTTTTTTTCTTTTCTTTTTAAAATAATTTAGTGTTTATTTTTACCCAATTACATAGTTTTTGCTTTTTTAAATTAATTTTCACATTGCAACAACAGTCTGTATATAAAAGTAAATATAATTCCCCAAACAGAGAAACTTCAAGAAAATTAAAGGGAGAGTGAAAAAAGTTTACTCCAGCCTGTGTTCAGATACCACGTTCTCTGTCTTCTGGGATGGATTGCATTCTTTAACACAAATCCATCAGAGACTTTCTTCAGTATTTTTATCCCACAGTTGCTATTGCTAACTGTATTTCCCTCCATTCCATTCCTTTCCATCCCTATTTATTCTATTTATTTTCTTTCTCCTTTCACCCTGTTCTTCCTCAAATATGTATGTTATCTGATTACCCTCTCTTAAGATTTTCCATCTTCTATCACATACACCCCACCTCACCTCTGTCTGTCCCCTTTCTCCCATTGCTTTCTTCTCCTTTTAACTCCATGGAAAGATAGATTGTTATACACTATGGGGTGTTTGTGTTATTCACTTATGGAGCTACTTTCAACGAGAATGAAAACTCATTTGTTCTCACCCATCTTCCCTCTTTCCACTCCACTGCAAAACTTTTTTCTTGCCTATTTTATGTGAAATATCTTAGACCATTCTATCTCTCTTTTCCCTTTCTTCTAATACATTCCACTCCCACCCATTAACTCCATCTTTATTATATATTATGCCTTCATCTTCAACTCCTTCCTCTGTTTTGTCTATGTATATGCTCCTATCTTCCCTAGTAAATGAGAAGGTACATATGCATTATCAGTATCATCTTCCCTTGCAGGAATACAAGCAGTTCAACATCATTAAATCCCTAACAACTTATCCTTCCTAGCCACCCTCTTTATGTTTCACCTAATTCCTCTATTTGAAAGTGAAATTTTCTGTTCAGACAGTTCTGGTCATTTCACAATAAAGTTTGAAAGTCTCCAATTTTACTGAATGTCCATCTTTTCCCTGAAAAAGGATATTTAGTTTTGTTTGGTAGTTGATTCTTGATTGTAATCCAAGCTCTTTTGACTTGTGGAATATCCTGTTCCGAGTCCTAAGAGCCCTTAATATAGAAGCTGCTAAATCTTGTGTTATCCTGACTGGAGCTCCATGATATTTGAATTGTTTCTTTTTGTTATATATTCTCCTTGACCTGGGAGTTGTGGAATTTGACTATAATATTCCTGTGAGTTTTTGATTTTAATCTCTTTCAGGAGGTGATCAGTAGACTCCTTCAATTTCAATTTTACCCTCTCCTTCTAAGTTATTAGAACAATTTTCCTGGAGAAATTCTTGAAAAAATGAGGTCTAGGCTCTTTTTCTGGTTATAACTTTTAAGGAGACCAATAATTTTCACATTATCTCCCCTGCATCTGTTTCCAGGTCAGTTGTAGTTCCAATGAGATATTTCACATTTTCATCTTGTTTCATATTTTTTTTTGGTTTTGCTTTATTGTTTTTTGATTTCTTACAAAGTAATCAGCTTCCCATTAGTTCTATATATTTGAAGGAATTATTTTCTTCAGAGAGTTTTATTATCTCCTTTTCCATCTGGCCAATTCTGCTTTTTAAGTTATACTTTTCTTCACTGATCTTTCGGGTTGCTTTTGTCCACTTTTCCTAAACTAGATTTTGAGATGATATTTTCTTCAGTATTTTTTGTCTCTACTTTACCAAGCTGCTGACTTGGTTTTTATGATTTTCCTGCTTCACTCTTATTTTGCTTCCCTTTTTTTTTCTCTACCACCCTTCCATGGTGTTCAAAATCTTTCTTGAGTTCTTCCATAGTCTGAGATCAGTTACTATTTTTCTTGTAAGCTCTGGATACAGAAGCTTTGACTTTGCCACCTTCTGAGTGTTTATTTTGATCCTCTTTTTCTTCTGTTGTTTCATTATTTTCCCAGAGATTTAATTTTAACTCTTTGTTAAGGTAGGGCTTTGATCTCACGGTGGAGCATACAAAATCCCAAGCTTTTGAGAGAATTGGGGACACCCTCCCCAGGAAGCTCAATTCCTTAAAGGACTCATGAAAAGCTTCATTGCTCTCTTGGCTTGTGCTATGATTTGTGGATGAACAAAAGAACTCCCCTCTGCCCTGGATCTGAGGGGATGGTCTTTGCCCTGCTACCGTAGTATGGGGTCTTAGACTACAACCTGGATGTAAATGTGGGGAAAGCAACAAAGTCCTGTTCCAGGGATAGCAGAGAGACCTCTCTAGTTTACCCTGACCCTTTGTGGGCTGAGTGTTCTGGAAGCAACTGCTGGATGACTTTACAAGTTCCCAGGGTGGAGCTGATCTGAGACCTGTACTGATATGGGCTCCACAAACTCTCTTTTGTGGCAGAGTTTTCCCACTGATCTTCCAAGTTGGCCTTTGCAACCTCTGGGTTGAAAGGTCTGGAAACCACCTTGTTGTCATGGACCCAGGACCCCAGGGACCAAGGCACACCACAAAATGTCCCTGAATGGCTGGAGCCAGTTTGCTCCAGCAACCCACATGGCCCAGTTGTACTGTGGTCCTTTCCATCCCTGGTAGAACAGACTTTTCAGAACTTCCAAGTTGTCTTGATCCAGAAAAATCTCTTTATTCAGTTTTTCTGTGGGTTCTGCCACACTAGAATTTAGTTAGATTTATAATTTAAAGCATTTGGAGTGGTCTGGGGTAGAGTTTCTGGGACTTCCTGCCATCACTCCACCATCTTGACTCTGCAACTCTAAAAATATTTTTAACATTTTTTTTAATTTTGAGAAATGTGTAGTCATGCATAACATATTACCACATTGGTCATATCATAAAACACACCAAAAGCAAATAAAAAATTTATAAAAATTTTAAAAATATGCTTTTATCTTAAGTCAAACACATAAGTTTTTTCTCCCTTCTCTGGGGGATGGAAAGAAGTTTTCATCATAAGTTTACAGATTTGGTTCCTTTGGTTGGCTGTTGCTAAGAATAGGTAAGTCATTCACAACTGATCATTTTACAATATTGATATTACTTAATGTATGTGATGTACTTCTTGTTTTATTTATTTCACTTTGAAACAATTCATTTTTTTCTGAGAGCATCTTGATCATCACTTCTAATAGTACAATTGTATTCTATTACAGCCATATACCACAACTTGTTCAGTCTTTCCCAAACTGATGAACATTCCCTCAATTTCTAATTCTTTGCAGCCATATTTATATATATATATATAGTTTGAAATCTCTATTGGAACACAGAAATAGTAGTGTTATTGCTAGATCAATATGTATGCATAGTTTTATTTATACATGGGCAAAGTTCCAAATAACTACTGTAGGATGGTTGAATCATTTCCGAAATCCACCAACAATACTTTAATGCCTCATTTTCCTTAATTCCTTCCACCATTTGTCATTTGCTTTTTCTGTTCCAATAGGAAATCTAAGAGATATAAAGTAGTATCTCAAAATTCTTTTAATTAATTTTTCTCAAATCAATAGTGATTTAGAGCATTTTTTCAAATAACTATAGAGAACTTTGGTTACTTTATATGAAAATTGACATCATAATATTTTATTATTTTTCAATTGTATTTTGGCAATCCATTTCATAAATTTGACTCAATTCTCTATATGTTAGAGAAATGAAAAACTTGCTTCAGAAACACAGTTAGCCTTGCTAACTATAATTCTCTTCATCCAATCTCCCCATGTGTTAATTTTATTCTCTCTTCTTTCACTGTCTCAATTCACATTTCCTTTGCTTCTGACTACATCTGTCCCAACTTGCTTTCTAAAATTCTTTTTGTATTACTTTCTTTCAAAATAAGATAGACTTCCATTTCAATTGAATATGTGTAATATAACTACTTTGAATACATTTCTATGAAAGTAAGATTCACATATCCTCTTCCCTAACTCATATATCTTTCCCTCCAATGACAATTTTTTCTGTTCTCTTTTATTTATTTATTTGTTTATATATCATTTTCCTCTCCCTTTCCCTTTCTCCCATGACATTCTTCTTCATCATCTCTTAATTCTGTTTTATTAGATATTTTCTTCATGTTTTCTTCATGAGAATTTCATAAATGCATCCTCTATATATACTCCAATTATCCTTTTTAAAAATTTATTTATTTTCATCCACTTGCACATGCATATCTTTAAGTTTCAAAATTTCATTCTACCCTTCCTTCCCACCCCCACCTCTCAGTGGCAAACAGCCAAATTAGCATTGTACATACATATTTTTATAAGCATCTTTATAGATAAGAATTATTTTCTGTGTCAAGAATTAGTATTATGGGAAAGAGTTAGATAAGATAAAATTTTAATAGTGTTCATCAGATTCTGGAGTGTTGTTTCTGTTTCTCTTTGTGTGTATGTGTGTGTGTGTGTGTGTGTGTGTGTGTGTGTGTGTGTGTTTTTGTTTTATTTTTTCTTTTTCTTCCTCAGGATGGGGATAACATAATCCATAGCCATTCTGATACAATTGTCCTAGCTCTCTGAAATGCTGAGAGGAGCTGCTTCCATCAAGTCTGAATCTATGCTTAATTTTTGCCATACTATTTTCCAGTTTTCCCAACAAGTTTTATTAAATAGTGAGTTCTTATCTGAAAAAAAAAAACCTGATGTCTTTGTGTTTTTCAAATAGTAGATCGTTGTAGTCATTTACTGCAACTTCTTTTGAACCTTTCCTGATACACTGATCCATTACTCTTATTTCTTAACCAGTTCCAGTTCCAGGCAGTTTTGATGACTGCTGCTTTATTACATAGCTTTAGATCTGGTAGAGCTAAACAACCTCTTTTTTTTTCAAGTTTTTACTAGACAGTGGGGTTACGTGGCTTGCCCAAGGCCACACAGCTAGGTAATTATTAAGTGTCTGGGGCCAGATTTGAAATCAGGTACTCCTGACTCCAGGGCTGGTGCTCTATCTGCTGCGTCACCTAATTGCTCCCTTTTACCTCTTTTTAAAATCAATTTCCCTCCTATTCTTGCCCTTTTGTTGCTATCTTTTCTAGCTTAGTAAAGTAGGTATTTGTTAGTATGATTGGTATGCCACAGAATAACTATTTTAATTTGGATAGAATTGTCATTATTTTTATGTTAGCTCGACCTATGCATGAGTATTTGATATTTTTCCAGTTATTTAGATGTGACTGTATTTGGGTGAGAAGTGTTTCATAATTGTATTCATACAGTTTCTGGGTTTGTCTTGGGACACAGATTACCTAATATTTAATGTTGTCTATAGTTATTTTAAATTTAATTTCTCTCTCTTTCTCTCTCTCTCTCTCTCTCTCTCTCTCTCTCTCTCTCTATATATATATATATATATATATATATATATCTTACCCTTTGTCTTTTTCTTTCATATATAGAAATATTGATGATGAATGTGGGTTTTAGGTTCTGTTACATTTTTTTGAAATTGTCAATTGTTTGAAGGACATTTTAGATGATTTTCTTTGGTTCTCTAGTTATACCATCATATCATCTGCAAAGAGTGAAAGTTTTGATTCCTCATTCCCAATTCTGTTTCCTTCAATTTCTTTTTCTTCTCTGAGCTACAGCTAACAATTCTTATACTATATAGAATAGTAATGGTGATAATGGGCATTCTTGTTTCAACCAATTTCACTGTAATGCTCTGAGTTTATTTCTATTACATATATTTTTTGATGGTTTTAGAAAGGTATTATTTATTATTTTAAGGAAAACTCCATTTATTCCTAAACTTTCTAATATTTTTAATAGGAATGGATGTTGTATTTTATCAAAGGCCTTTTCATCATCTATTGAGATAATCATATGCTTTCTGTTGCTTTTGCAATTAATATATTTAATTATGGTAAATGTTTTACCAAAGTTGAACCATCCTTGTCTACTTGATATAAATCCTACACCCCCCTGGTGTATAATCCTAGTAAGAACTTGTAGTCCCATTGCTAAATTTTATTTAAGATTTTTGCATCAGTTTTCATTAGGGAGATTGGGTCTATAATTTTCTTTGTCTGTTTTGGTTCTTCCTGGTTTAGGTATCAGTCTCATGTTGATGAAATGAAACGAGTTTTGCAGGACTCCTTCCTCTCCTATTTTTTTAAATTAGTTTATATAGAATAGGAAGTAATTGTTCCTAAAATGTTCGATAGAATTCACTTGAAAATTCATCTAGAAACCTTTTTTTTCCTTAGGGAGTTTATTGATAGTTTCTTCAAATTCTTTTCATCTTGGTTACAGTGGTTTTTTTGTCTGTGCAAAAGGTGGGTTAGAGTTCATAGCTCCACCAACAATGTGCAAAATGTCTGTGTAAAACTTTTTAATTAAATGTAATCGAAATCATCTAATTTGTTTTTAGTGATGTTCTCCATTCCTTCCTTAGTCATAAACTGCTTCCCTTTCCATAGATCTGACTAGTACTTGATCTTCTAGTTTACTTATGGTATTGTTTTTTGGGTCTAAATCCTGTATTCATTTGGATCTTTTCTTGGTATAGGGTTGTAAGGTGTTGGTCTAATCTAAGTTTCTTCCATACTAACTTTCAATTTTACCAGCAGTTTTTATTGAAGAGAGAGTTTTTATCCCAATAGCTGGACTCTTTGGGTTTTTCAAACAGCATATTACTATAGTCATTTCTTGCTGTTGCAGTTAGTCTATTCAACTAGTCCACCACTCTATTTCTTAGCCAATACCAGACAGTTTTGATGACTGATCAGATAGGGCTAAGCCACCTTGTTTTGCACTTTTTTTCATTAAATCCCTGGAAATTATTGACTTTTTATTTCTCTGTATGAATTCACTCTTTTTTTTTTAGTTTTTGCAAGGCAATGGGGTTGAGTGGCTGCCAAGGCCACAGAGCTAGGTAATTATTAAGTGTCTGAGGTCAGATTTGAACTCAGGCACTCCTGACTGCAAGGCTGGTGTTCTATACACTGAGCCACGTAACTGCTCCTTGCAATTTTTTCTAACTCATTAAGGAAATTTTTTGTAATTTTAATTGGTAGGGCACTAAACAAGTAGTTTAGTTTTAGTAGAATTTTCACTCTTATTATATTAGCTCTACCTATCCATGAGCAGATGATGTCTGTCCATTTATTTAAATCTGATTTAATTTGTGTGAGAAGTGTTTTATAATTGTTTTCAAAAACTTTTTGAGTCTGCCTTGACAAATAGACTCCAAGGTATTTTATATGGTCTGAGATTACTTTGAATGGTATTTCTCTTTCCAGCTCTTCCTGCTGTATCTTGCTAGTCATATGTAGAAAAGTTGAGGATTTATGAGGGTTTATTTTATATCCTGCAAATTTGTTAAAATTACTGTTTCCAGTAGTTTTTTGGATGATTTGTCGGGATTCTCTAGGTATAAAATCGTGTCATCTGCAAATACTGAGAGTTTTATCTCTTCCTTCCCAATTCTAATTCCTTCAATTTCTTTCTTCTCTAATTCCTGAAGTTAACATTTCTTTTTTTAAAGAGAGCTTATTTATTTTGAGTTTTACAATTTCCCCCCATTCTTTCTTCCCTCCCCCCCACCCACCACAGAAGGCATTCTGTTAGTGTTTACATTGGTTCCATGTTATACATGGATCTCTGTTGAATGTGATGACAGGGAAACCATATCATTAAGGAAGAAATATGAAGAATGAGATAATAAAATTATATAATAATATAATGCTTTTTTACCCTCTAAGTTGAGAGTAATAGTCTTTGGTCTTTGTTCAAAGTCCATAGTTCTTTTAAGCTTACGGATGGTATTGCAGATACCATTGAAGATAGCTCAAAATAGTTCCTGCTTGTTGCACTGAAGTGATGAGCAAGTCCATCAGGGTTGATCATCACCCCCATAATCCTGTTAGGGTATACAATGTTTTTCTGGTTCTGCTTGTCTTTCTCAGCATCAGTTCATGCAAATCTTTCCAGGCTACCCTGAATTCCCATCCCTCTTGGTTTCTAATAGAACAATAGTTTTCTATGACACACACATATACCATAGTTTGTCAAGCCATTCTCCAATTGATGGATATTCACTTAATTTCCAATTTTTTTGCCACCACAAACAGGCCTGACCTAAATATTTTTTGTACAATTAATGTTTTTACCCTTTTTTTAATCATCTATTCAGGTTATAGACACAGTTGCCCTCTGGGCATAATCCTCAATTGCTCTCCAGAAAGTTTGGATGATTTCACAGGTCCACCAACAATGTATTATTGTTCCACATTTCCCACATCCCTTCCAACATTGATCATTGCCCTTTCTGGTCATATTGGCCAATCTGGGACTTATGAGGTGGCATCTCAGAGATGCTTAATTAGTATTTCTCCAATAACTAATGATTTGGAGCAATTTTTCATATGACTATGGATTGCTTTGATTTCCTCATCTGCGATTTGCCTTTGCATATCCTTTGACCATTTATTAATTTGGGAATGGATAGTTTTTTTTTAAATTGACTCAGTTCATTGTATATTTTAGAAATGAGTTCTTTGTCAGAAACACTAGTTGCAAAAATTGTTTCCTAATTTACTACATTTCTTTTGATATTGGTTACAATGGCTTTCCTGTGCAAAAGTTTTTAATTTAATGTAGTCAAAATTATCTAGTTTTTTTGAATTATGTTCTCTGTCTCTTCCTTGGTCATAAACTTTTCCCCTTTCCATAGATCTGACAGGGAACTACTCCTTGATCTTCTAGTTAGCTTATAATATTATTTTTTAAGTCTAAATCCTGTATCCATTTGTATCTTATATTGGTATAGGGTGTGAGGTATTGGTCTAATCTAAGTTTCTTCCATACAAACTTCCAATTTAAGGGAGAGTTCATCCCACTCACATTCAAAGATATAATTACTAACTGTTTACAGTCCTTCATGCTGTCTTCCCTCTGTTTCCCCCCCTTTTCCCTTTATCCATATTCCCCAGTATCTTGTTTATGAATACCACCCCCTTCAGTGTATTTGCCCTCCTATATCCACCCCCTCCCCTTTCTTTCACCTTTCCTTTTTCCCTTCCCTTCCATTAGATCCCCTTTTTCCTACACCCCCTATCTCTGTCCCCCCTCCCCTTTTCCCCATTTAATATTTGAAAGGTAAGATGGTTTTTAAGTTAACTGAGTATGTGTGTAAGGTAACTTTTAGCCAAGTCTGATGAGAGGAAGATTCAGGTGTTTCTCATCTCCTCCCTTCTTCCCCTCTATTACCATAGGTCTTTTGTACCTAGAAATGTAATGGGATTTGCCCCATTCAATCCCCTCCCTCTTCCTGTCTCCTTCCTGTCCCCCTTTTAAAGGATAAGTGTTTTTAAATTATTCTATCTGAGCCATAGAAAATCCTGAGTATCCATCACTTCTGGCTAAGTATATTCTCCCTAATAGAGTTATAATTCTTGAGAGTTATTAGAGTCTTCCTCCCAAGTAGGGTTATAGCCAGTTTCATCCCATTGGATAGCAGTTTTATAGATAAGTCATGAGTGCCCATCATTTCTGGCTAGGTATATTCTCCCTGTTAGAGTTACAATTCTCAAGAGTAAGGAGAATTTTTTTTTCCATGCTGGCATATAGCCAGTTTCATCTTATTGCATAGCAGTTTTTTTTTTAATTTACACCCTTTTTTTACCTTTTCATGTGACTATGAAACCTCTTGTTTGATGTCCAAATTTTCTATTCAGCTCTGATTTTTTTCATCATGAATTTTTGGAATTTTTTACATTCATTAAATGTCCATCTTTGTCCCTGAATAAGAAGGCTTAGCTTTTGCAGGATAGTGGATTCATGGCTGCATTCCAAGCTCCCTTGCTCCTCAGAATATTTCATTCCATGCCCTTTGATTCCTTAATTTTGATCCAGCCAGGTCCTGAGTAATCCTTACTGCTGCTCCTTGATATTTAAAATATTTCTTTCTGGCTGCTTGCAGGATTTTCTCTTTTATCTGATAGTTCAGGAATTTGACCACAACATTCCTTGGTGTTTTCATTTTAGGAACTCTTTCTGGAGGGGTTTGATGTATTCTTTCAATAACTACTTTGCCCTCTGGTTCCATGATATCAGGGCAGTTTTACATTACTACATCCTGTAATATTAAGTCCAGGTTTTGTTTCTCTTCAATGTTTTCAGAAAGTCCAATAATTCTCAAGTTACCCCTCCTCAATCTATTCTGGAGGTCAATGGTTTTGTTGATGAGGTATTTTACATTTTCTTTTATTTTTTCTATTTTTGAGTTTTGTTCAAAAGGCTCTTGCTGTTTCATGGAGTCATTAGTTTCTCCAGACTCCATTCCTTCTTTAGAGATGATTTTTCTTCATTTAACTTTTGTAACTCCTTTGCAATTGGTCAGTTATATTTTTGAAAGAGCTTTCTATTTGACCAATTGAATTTTTAAGAGACTTATTCTCATTTGGTATTTGTCCAATTGTATTTTCCAATGATTCCTTTTCTTGTTGCAAATTCTTAATCTCCTCTTGGGTTTCTTTTCCCAAATTTTCTAATTGATTTTTAAACTCCTTCCTTATTTCTTCAAGGAATTCTTTCTGTGCTGGAGAACAGAACATATGCTCCTCAGATGTTCTAGGTCTCTCTGAGTTAAGGTCTTTTCCTTCCAAGAAATTTTCTATGTATCCACCTTTCCACTGACCTTTCTTCATTTTGCTAAGACCTTGAGTTGGGGAGGGGCTGGTTCACAGAGGTTTGGTGTTGGGATCCCTAGAGACTTTACTCACTCTGTGCAATATCTCCGCCTTGACCAGTAAGGGGTGCTAAAGGATTTGCTCACTGAGTATAATTTCTCCAGCTGCTCAGTAGGAGTTCTGGTTGCTTTCTCTGAAGTATCTGTGACCTTGATTGAGGCCTTCTCCCTGGGCCTGTAGGGAGTGATTGAAGCTGTTAAATACTTTTATCTTCAATCAATGGTGGGCTATACCCTGGGGTGAGATCATCACTCTCCTTATTGTCAGCTGAACTGGTTCTTCTGCTCACACACCTGTGCCTGGAACAGAAGATCTGTAACTGTGTTGTTCTTGGAAGAGGCTTCAGCTGAAATGGGGGTGTGGAATCTGAGTTCCTACAGAACAGAGGGGCACTGGAATGATGTCCGCATCTCTCCTACACCAGAACTCTCCCCCCAGAGCTGTTGACAAACTCCAGATGGTCAACACCAACACCAATGCCTCTGCTCCCTAGTTGACCCAAGTCCCCACAGTTTATTTGGCTCTAACCCTGCCACTGATCAAGCAGGTCTGGATCTTGGGCCCTCAGACTCCTGGGCTTCAACCCTACTACTAATCAGGCTATTCTACTGCTGATCTGCCCTCTGAGCCTGGACTCAACCAGGCTTGAGGAAGTTAAATCCTGAGGTTGATGTTCTTTCTCCTGGCTTTTCGTTCTGGGTTTTGCTGATCAAATTTCTTTTAAGAGGTTTGCTTCATATCATATATGGGGAAAGATCAGGAGATTTTAGAACTGTGCCTGTCTTCACTTCACCATCTTGGCTGGGAGTTCTCAATTCTACATTTTAAGGAGTTTTTTGAATCAGGAAGTTTTTGTTCCTATTTTTTCCCTATTGGGTCTATTTGGTTGTCCAAGGCATTCTTATCCTCATTGGCTTTTTATACCTCTTGGATAATTTGGCCCTGATTGTTTAAAGTTTTATGTTTGGGGGTCGTCTTTACGAAACTAATGAATTTTTTAAATGATTTCCTTGCACGAGTCTTATTCCTCTTCTCAATTTTTTTTCTCTCTTTCTTGCTTCTTGAATTCCTTTTTTGAGCTTGTTCATGACCTGAGAAAAGTTCTTATTTTTTCTCTCAGTCTTTGAATGTAGGAGTTTTGATTTTTTTTTAATCTTCTGAGTGTGGTTTCATCTTCCTTGTTACCATAGTAACTTTTTATTCTCAGAATTTTTTCGCATTGTTTCCTCATTTTTCCAACCTGTTTCTTGACTTTTAAGTCATTACCAATGTGGAACTCTCCTTCCAAGGTTAAGAGTGCACAGTGCCAAGCATCAGAGAATTTGTGGAGGTATTTTAAGATATACTGTAAGTTTTCAGCTCTTCGAAGGTGGCATAATCTAAAGACGGTTTTGTTTACTACTCTCATAACCTGTACATTGGTATGTGAGCTTTCAAAAGACTCTTTTCTGCCTTGAAACTGTAAAAAGAGTCCCTACTCCACAATGTCCATAGCCTCTGATGGGTTAGTTCTCATCCTTGTTCTGGGACTACCACCCAGGACTGAGACTCAGATCTGAGTATGGTAAAGAAACAGAGTCCTGCCTCAATTCTAACAAACATTGCCCCCGATCCATTGTTCAAACCCCGTACCATTTGTAGGCTCAGGGTTTCTGAAGCAACTGCTGATATTTCTAATTAAATTGCTTTCAATTCTGTTCCTGGTGTTCTCTGGCCTGGTCTGTGGTTATTTGGTCTATGCTGGACAGTGCTTCATTGTCACTCAAGTAAAACAAAACTTTACTGCTGAGTTACTAAATTGTCTTTTGGTTGGATAGTTATTTTACCTTGTGGGTTCTACTGCTCCGTAATTTGTTTTAGGAAATTATATAAAGATGTTTGGGGGGATGGATTTGTGGGAGAGGTCACATGCCAACTTGCCTCCATATGTTTTTAAATGAGATTCTAGTTCCTTAAATATGCTAGAGGACTCACTATGGACAATTTACATTTTTGAGGGCCAGCACTCATTTTGTTCATCTGTCATTCCTTCTCTTTTGCTATGTATATTTATTAAGCATCTATTCCATCATGGATACTTATGCCAGGAATTGGAAAGCAAAAGAAAAACAGTTCACATGGCATTTAATGGAATTAATATTTTAATGGCATGCTCTATGATTTCAAATCATGGAACTCTGATCCCTCGAGAAATATTCAAAATTTCAGTCGACCTAAAGATGATTTCATAGATGCTTGCCATACATAGACTAGGGTAAGTCATTTGCCATGAATGACTTTCATTTGATCCCAAAATACATCAAGTGAGAAATATTAGGATATTTTGAGAAAGAATAGGATTTGAACCCTCACTGAAATATTAACTTATTTCCTAAATGATTTTGGCCAAGTCACTTTAGTCTTCTGAGCCTCAGCTTTCTCTTAAGTAGCATGAAGTTTAAAAATGAATAATTTCTAAGGTGACTTCCAGTTTAAATTCTATGATCTAAATTTAAAGATGTCTAGAAAAGAATATTTAACAAACAGGGAGTCAGAATAATGGTCAAGGGATGGATGAAGCATATTTTGCACTAATATTTTTTATTGAATGCAAATGTATGCTTTAGAATTGGTTTGAGGATGATTAAAAATAATACAATGCTTTCTAGTCCAGAGAACTATCAAGATAGTGTTATTGCTGAATGCAATAATATTGCCTCTGACTTGATATTTTGAATAAATATGAATATAAGATATAAATATCACCTAATAATTCCCCAGACACTGTTAATTTCTGGCTACATTTTATCTGAAAAACTAAAACTGCATCTTACTATTCACCTAGGACATAATAGTAATAGCTAGCATTTATGTAGCATTTTGGGTTTACAAGACAATTTACATGCTTGCTTTTTTTCTAATTCATCCTCATAATATATGACAAAGGTATTATTGTTATTATAATCTTCATTTTACAGGTAAAGAAAGTGAGTAAGCAAAGGTTGAATGATTTTTCCAGTCACATAGCTAGGAAGTGATTGAGGTAGGATTCATACTCAGTTCTTCATAAGTCTAAAACAAGCATGCTGTCTTCTACATTAACTGTCAACACAATCATAAATAGATGGAAGATTTCCTATTAAGAAAAAGATGAAATGCTGTTTTCCTTCTTTTCTTCCTTCTGTGTTCATTTAAAGAAAAAAATAACATTTCCCTCCCACTGTTCTTGTTTTATCTCATCTTCTCATGTTTTACTATTATATTTTGCTCTTTCACGTCACAAGAATGATGCTGAACACTGATGAGACAAATTTCACTTTAACTTCACCCATTCCTACTAGTAAGATTTAACTAGTAAGCATTTTTACAGGTATTCTTGTCAGTACTCTGGCAAATGGGATACGTCTTAGGAGTGAGGGCTTGAGACTTGGTAGTTCCACAATAAATGAAAGGTCACATAATTCAGTAGTGGTTCATATTGAATGGAAAATAGAGAGTTAGAAAATAATTCACTCTGTATCAAAAGTGATTGTTTGAGGCTACTAGATGTTTTGATTATTTCTAAATTAGTTTCTCTGCATAACAGTGTATTCTCTTCTCATAATGACTCCCAAGAAAATTTTTTTCACAACTTTGTTTTCAAAAAAATGTCCACCATAAATAGTAGAAGTTCCTTACTTTAGCCATACTTATGGCTTGCCCTGTTTTGTCAAACTGCAGCTCTTTTTAAATTGAAATTATGAGCATGGTTGAAATTCTAGCTTTAATAGGACTCTATTATTTTTCAGAAACTGAATCAAATTGATGCATGAGGAAGGTTATAAAACTTTCACATTATAGCACAAAAATGCATAAAGACTATTTCACTGGGATGATAAGATTTGCAAATATCTATCATTTTTGTCTAATTTAAACTAAATTTGCAATTGAACAGAAAATAGATATTTCCCCAAAGATATTAGCATGTCTTATTGGTGCAGTTCTAACGTTTAGCTATCAATGACCATTTTAATGACTGAAAGATTTTTTTTGCATCTTAGAGGTCAGATAAGTTTATCTTAGCTTCCTAATGAGGAAAACAGGAGCCAATGTAACTTTCCTTCATACATGAGATGACAAAATTCAACATACTTCAATAAGATGTTCTGTTTATGCAAGCCAT
The DNA here is from genome assembly GCF_037893015.1 of Macrotis lagotis. Lineage (NCBI taxonomy): Eukaryota > Metazoa > Chordata > Mammalia > Peramelemorphia > Peramelidae > Macrotis > Macrotis lagotis. The sequence goes on along the minus strand of NC_133662.1, from coordinate 89,171,033 downwards.
TTGGGACACATTGATAGGACTTGGAATATCCAATCATTATTTTTTTTTAATTTTTTTTCCAGATGTATGCAAAGAGTTTTAAATATTCATTATTTGTAAGACTTTCAATTCCAAGTTTATCTACCTTCTTTCCCTCCCTCTCTACTCCCCATAACAGTGAATAGTATGATATAAGATATACATGTACAATAATGTTTAACATATTTCCATATTAGTCAGCAATCTTTGATTTTTAGAGTTAGAATTCTCCTCCTCTAAAATCTGTCTTGTTTTCCCTTGAGAGAAAGGAAAGAAGACAGTGACTAAAAGTTCCACAATGCTTAAATTTCAATTATTTATGCTATAGCTTAAGCCATTTTCCACTGTTGAAAACAAATACTCTTGGAAGTGTGACAGTGAGTGTTTCAAGAACATACATGATTCTCTTCTTGTGGATCAGGTTTGTATGGACTTAGAGAAGAAAGAAAAGATATTGCACAAGAATGTCATGCATACAAAGAAAGTAACAACAATGATGGGATAATTCCAAATGATCTTAGGAAAGGAAGATGAGAGGAACTAAAGACAAACTTAAGCATTCCCATATTTTGTTCATTGAATTGATTTAATCCTTTTCTATACATCTAACAAAATAACAGCAATGATAGCAACTGTGATACTAACAATAATAATGATGTCATCTTCTATTTGAGGAAGAACAAGAAAATATAGCAAAATTGCTTCAGGATTTTAGAAAGGTCAGTTTCCAGACATGGCATTATAATTAGCAAAGATTTGTTGAAGTAAAATCACTATTAACAGAGTTTAGCGCTTATAGAAACTTGTTTAATTAACAGACTTCCCTGGTAAAGGTGACTAGCAAAAATAAAATTATATTAGAACAAATATGACAAGTGATTTTTAATTGATAATTTTTCTGTCTCTGCTCATTCCACTAGTCAAGTGTCTTCATAATGGCCCAAAGATTGGATATAAAATTAGATAAATGAAAGTTGAGCAGTGATTTAGCATGGTGGGAAAAAGCAGTAAGTTACAATGAAGAGTGGTTTGTTTTCTGGCACAAACTCAATATAGGACCAAAAGCAAGGTGCTAAATTCTCAATGCTTCCAGAGAGCTCTTTATGGTCTCACAAGTTAATGCTTTGCACTAGTAAAGGGCTTCTTCACAACAGAGTTTATTGCACTGATGAAATCATGGATGCAGATCCAATTTTTCTTCCCAATTAAAGTAATTTAATCAACTAACAGAATTAGCTATTTATGCAAGCTTGTTCAAAAGATAGATTCATATAAGCAAAATTACTTTATCTTGAGATATTTTTCAAGAGAAATTAATTTTGCTCTTTTTGGTGTGTATTATTTTTTGTTCATGCAAATTTTTCTCAAAATAGGAGTTTGTAGGTTAAACTTATATAGCAAACTTTTTAAATTATGACTTTTTGAGTTGAGAAAACAAAGTAAATTAATAATGGGAGTTTCAAATATTTATTTTAGATAAGACACTTACAAAATGAAGATGTTTAGATTTCCTCAATTGTTAGACAGTATTGGTTTTAGAGTCAATGTTTGTAGTGTTATAAAACCATGAGTATTAATTTAGGAAAGGATCACCTAATATGAAACCTTTATTTGTGGCTAAAGAAGCTGGAGCTAAAGGAAATTAGAAAATAATAATAATAATAATAATAATTATTATTGATATAATTATAACACTTGCTGTTTTAAAAAAATAGAATGGTACATTTGATTAGATGCTGGGATTGGAGTAAGAAGGCTTACTTTTAAGTGGTCATTGACCATATGCTATCACTATGACACTTAGCATATCACATAACATCTCCAAGCTATAGCATACAGAATTGAATATGATATTGCTACGTCTGAATCTAAAAAGTAATTTGTGAGGATTACATTTTTGATAGCCCTTTGGATATAATTTCATAATGCTCTATAAAATATTTCAATCAATTCCCAATTCCAACCAACACCGTTAATTTCTCATTTTTTTCCCACTTTGCCTCCAACATTTGTTATTTTCCTTCTGTATCTATTAGCCAATCTAATAGATATGAGGTAATGCCTCAAAATTATTTTATTCAAATTTCTCCAATTAATAGTGAGTTTTTGTATTTTTTCATATGACTATGGATAGCTTTGATTACTTCATCTGAAAATTGTTCATATCTTTTATTTGTTATAAATTGGGAAATGTCTTTTTTACAAATTTGACTCAGTTCTCTATATTTTTGAGAAATTAAGCTTTTATAAAAGAAACTTACTTTTTTTCATACATTTGGTAATTACAATGCTGTTTTCTCTTTTCACCTGTCCCTCCTCAAATGTGGTTTGCTTCTGACTATATACTTTTCCATCTGCCCTTCCTTGCATAATTTTTTTCTCTTATTCTAGCCCCTTCCCCTCTTCCTTTCCTATATGGTAAAATACATTTTGATACCCAATTAATTGTGTATGCTATTGTCTCATTGAGCCAATTGTGATGAGACTAAGATTCACTCATTTCCCATTCCTACTGTTCCTCTCTACTGTAAACATATTTTGTTACCTCTTTTTTATTAGATAATGTACAAAATTCTACATCTCCCTTTTTCTATTCCCCAGGACTTTCCTTTATCACTCCTCAATTGAAATCTGTGACATCAGTCTGAATGTGCTCCTTCTAACTGCCCTAATAATGAGAAAGTTTTTATGAACTACCTTCTCATGTAAGAATGAAGACAGCCCCTTTTAGTTTCTTTTGTTTCTCTTGAGTTTTATATTTGAAGAGCAAATATTTTATCAGTTCTGATCTTTTCATCAGAAAAATTTAAAAGTACCCTGTTTTCATTGAATATCTATCTTTCTCCCTGAAAGATTATGCTCAATTTTTCTGGATAATTGGTTCTTGTTTGCAATCCAATCTGTTTTATCTTCTGCATTGTCATATTCCATGACCTCCAGTCCTTTAATGTAGGCAGTACTAAATCTTGTGTTTCCTTGATTGTTGGCAGCATGATACATCCATTATTTCTTTCTGACTTCTTGCAATATTTTCTCTTTGATCTGGGAACTCTGTAATGAAGTGAAAATATTCATGAGAGTTTTCATTTTTGGATCTCTTTTAGTAGATTCTTTACAATTCTATTTAACTCATTGATTCCAAAATACCAGTGCCATCTTGTTTGAAAATTTTAGGTGATGTCATTTTTTAATGATGGCTTCCAATTATTCAAATAATTTTAAATTATTTCTTCTGGATCTATTTTCCACGTCAGTAGTGTTTTCAGTGAAGTATTTCATAATTTCTTCTTTATTTTTCATTCTTTTTATTTTGTTTTATTGTTTCTTGATTACACAAAAAGTTCCTGGCATCCATTTTCTTTACCTCCTTTGTTTTTTCATTCAACCAAATTGTCTTTTTAAGGAGTTTTATTCTTCAAGGAATTTTTGTTCCTCTTTTTGCAATTGACTATTTGACTTTTCAAACCATTCTTCTCCTTCACTTTATGTACCTCTTTTAACATTTGACCCTAGTCTGTTTTAAAGGTTTTATTTTTGTCAGTACTTTTTTGTCTTCTTTACCAAATGGTTGAGTTTCTTTTCAAGACTTTGCTTTTTACTTTCATTGCTCTATCTCTCTTACTTGATTTATGTAAGTGTATTTGACTAGATCATTTCCATAGTCTGAGCCCAATTCATTTAATTCTTGTAAACTTTGGAGTATTAACTTTCTGTTATCTTCTTCTGAGTGTGTATTTTGATCTTTCTTGTCACCATAATAAATTCCATGATCAGATTTTTTTCTACTTCTTTGCTCATTTTCCTAGTCTATTGCTTTTATTTAAAATATGGCTGTGCTTTCAGGATGGGAAGTTCACTTTCCCAAACTTAAGGGTAATGTGTAGCTGTTTTCAGAGATACTCCTAGAGACTTACAAATTTTCAGTTTTTCTAAGATGATATGATCTAAGGAGAGGTGTAGCTAATACTGTAATTGCCTATGCTCTTGTCTGTGAATTACCACAATCACTTTAACAACTGGAATTGGGGTAAGGGTCCCTGTTCTACTGTTGCCATGAACTTTGCTGTGCTGCTACTCTTTGTCATACTGGGACTGCTACAAAAGACTGCAACCTGGATCTGTATATGGGCAATGCAACAGAGTCCTATTTCAATACGAGCAAAGAGACTCCTATAATCTCATTTTTACTAATTGTTAAACTCCTTGCCATTTGTGGGTCCAAAGGTCTGGTAACCACAACTTCTGCCACTAATTCAGGCACTTCAAGACCTGCTCCTAGCTCACTGAAGACTAAACAACTATAATCTTCTCTGTCCATGGTTATTATTGCTCCCAACTTTATAATTTGCCTTGGGCTAGAAAATTGCCTCATTTCAGCTTTTTCTGAATTCTAAATTTCATTAAAATGTTAGAATTTCTTTTTTTTTGGTGATTTAATTCTTTTCTTTTTCCTGATTTTTTCATTATATTTATTTTATTTTTGTTCAAATGATGTTTTTATACATTACTAAAATATTCTTGTTTAAGAGTAAGCATAATAACCCCTCCCCCAAAAAATATAGAGCCTCAAGCAATAATGGAAAGAAAAGAGGAAAAAATAAAAATGAAAATGAAAAAAATGATAATAATAGGGGCAACTAGGTGGTGCAGTGGATGGAACACTGGCCCCAGAGTCAGGAGCACCTGAACCCAAGCCCAGTCCCAGACACCCAAAAATTACTCAGCTATGTGACCCTGGAAAAGGCAGCCCAACTCCATTGTCCTGCAAAAACAACAAAAAAAATCAAAATAAAACAAAACAAAATAAAATAATAACAGTAATAATAATACTAGAGGCAGCCAGGTGGTGCAGTGGACAGAGCATCAGCCCTGGATTCAGGAGCACTCATGCTCAAATCTGGCCCCAGACACCCAACAATCGCTCAGCCATGCAGCCCTGGGCAAGCCACACAACCACATTTGCTCCACAAATCACTGCTAATAATAATAATAATAATAATAATAATAATAATAATAATTGTACTTCAGTCTGTGCTCCAACACCACGAGCTCTGTCATGGGTGGATCACATTCTTTAGCATAAGTCCATCATAAAAGCTACTTCCATATATTTCTACTGTTGCCATGGCTGATTGCAAATCCCTCCATTTGTATTTCGCCACTACCATACACTATATATTCTCTCTCCTTTCACTCTGTCTCTCTTCCTAAATGTGCTATAGGGTACCTTAGTGGCACAGTATACTGATCACTGGCCCTGGTGTCAAGAGAACCGGAGCCCACATTTCACCCCTAAGGCTCAGCAACTAGCTGGGCCTGTGGGCCCAGATAGGCCATCAAATCCCAGCCCCTTGCAAAAAGTAAAAAGAAAATGTGTTATATCTGACCACTCTCCCCTATGGTCCACCCTCTCCTCCATCATTCACATCCCCCTTCCCCCTGTCCCCCATCTTACTCTAGATGTCTGTAGCCCACTGAGTATATATGCTCTGAGCCATCTCTAATGAGAGCGAGGGTTCCCTCATTCCCCCTCGCATTCCACCATTCCATATCATTGCAATAGCTCATGGTACTGAAAAATCAAATTATATGAAATATCATCGCCTATTCCACCTCTCCTTTCTTTTACTCTCATTACATTCCCCCTTTAGCCATTGACTCCAATTTTACAATATATTATATAATCTTCAAATTCCATTCCCTCCTGTGCTTCACCTATAAAACTCCTTCTGTCTTCTTTATTAAATGAGAAGTTTCTTATGAATATTATCAGTATCATTTTTCTATGCAGGAATACATGCAGTTCATCATCATTAAGTCCCTCATATTTTACCCTTCTCCTCCACTCTCTATGCTTCACCTGAGTCCTGTGTTTGAAGATCAAACTTTCTATTCAACTCTGCCTTTTTAACAGAAACATTTAAAATTCCCCTGGTTCATTGAAAGTCCATCTTTTACCCTGGAAGAGGATGTTCAGTTTTGCTGGGTAGTTGATGCTCAGTTACATTCTGAGCTCTTTAGCTTTCTGTAATATTAGATTCCAAGCCCTACAAGCCTTTATGTAGTTGCTGCTAAGTCCTGGGTGATCCTGACTGCAGCTCCAAAATACCTGAATTGTGACCTTCTGGATGCTTGTAATATTTTTCTCTTTGAATTGGGAGTTCTGGAACTTGGCTATAATATTCCTAGGGGTTGTTTTTTGGATCTCTTTCCAGGGGAGATTGGTTGATTCTCTCAATTTCTATTTTGTCCTCTGCTTCTAGGATATCTGGGCAATTTTACTGTAGGAATTCTTTAAAAATGATGTCAAGGCTCTTTTCCTGATCATGACCTTCAGGTTTCCCACTAATTTTTAAATTGTCTTTTCTGAATCTGTTTTCCAGATCAGTTGTTTTGTCAATGAGATGTTTTACATTTTCTTCTAATTTTTCATTCTTTTAGTTTTGAAGTATTGTATCGTGACTTCTCATAAACTCAGCAGCTTCCTTTAATTCCATTCTACTTCTAAAGAATTTGTTTTCCACAAAGAACTTTCTTATCTCTTTTTTCCATTTGGCCAATTCTGCTTTTTAAAGAATTCTTCTCAATAAGTTTTTGAACTGTTTTATCCATTTGACCTATGCTGGTTTTTAACATGTTATTTCCTTCAGCATTTTTTTGGATCTCGTTGGCTAAACTGCAGATTTCTTTTTTTATGTTATTCCTGCATCTCTCTCATTTCTTTTCCCAATTTTTCTTCTATCTCCCTCACTTGATTTTCAAAACATTTTTTGCACTTTGTCATAGCCTGAACCCAATTTTTATTTTTCTTGCAGTCTTTAGATGCAGGAGTTTGTACAACTTTATCTCAGATTGTGAATTTTGATCCTCCTTGGGACCATAGACAATGTATTTCTTAATGATGTTTCTCTTTTTTCTCTGTTTACTCATTTCCCCAGCCTGTGCCTGGTTTTGGGGTGCTTTCTGAACTTTTGAGTATATTGGGACAGCCCCCCCAAGGGATCCCAAAAAGGATCTCAGTGTGTGAGGCCCTGTCTTCCCTCCTGGTCTATGTATAACCACAAGTGCACCCCTCTTCCAAGGAGTTGAAGTGGGGGGAAGGCCCTGCTGTTCTATGGGAGGCCTAGACTGTGATCAGGATCTGAATGTGGTCAGAGTCCCAGAATCCTGTTCCAGGTAAAGAGGACTATTCTTGGAATTCTTTCTCCACTCCCCTACCTAGGCTGAGCACTCAAGACTCAGTTGCCTGGGGGTTCCTGCTTACTGACTCCACCTGCTTCTGTTTTCTGGCTCAGGGCTCCCATGGCCATGCTGCTTGCTGAGTGTACTGAGGGCTGGAATGCACAGATTTGCTTTGGCAGAGGTACCCCCACTGATCTTCCAAGTTGTACCCAGTGCTCCCTGGGATGTAGGTCAGGAAACTGCTCCTGCTGCCATGAGCCAAGGCTCCCAGGCTCCCTGGGGCTGCCTCTGGGAGGTTGAAGTTCCTTTGCTCAGGTGGGCCTCCCCTCCAACCCCATGAAGCTGAGCCTTTCCACTATTTTCCAGATTACTTTGGGCTGGATAACTGCCTCACTGGATCCCTTTGTGGGTTCTGTCTCTTGAAAATTTAGTCAGAGTCCTTATTTTATAAGGTTTGAAATATTTTAGAGAGACAGAGAGAGAGAGAGAGAGCACCTAAGAGAGGATCCCCTCCTGTCACCACCTTGGCTCTGCCCCCCCCCTAGAATTTCTTTTGTCATTTTTAAAGGTTTGGGAACGATTTGGTCCTTGCCTTTACTCTGCTATTTTGACTGATAATTCTTTTTTTGAAGTCTCAGACTTTCACAACTCATAATCATTTAACATCCCATATAAGCTGCTTAAGAAAAGGGATTTTTTTAAAGGTTTTTTGCCAGACAAGGGGGTTAAGTGACTTGCCCAACGTCACCCAGCTAGGGAATTATTAAGTGTATGAGGTAGATTTGAACTCAGGTACTGCTGACTCCAGGGATCTTGCTCTATCCACTCCACCACCTAGCCACCCCTAGAAAAAGGACTTTTAATTTTTAATATGTCTTTTATTAAATAGAAGTAAACCAATCAGAATTCACTATTCCATGTATTTAGTGTGACAATTAATTCATTTATAATTAGAAATATGATAATAATGAGAATTCAAAATCAACTCATGGATTTTTTTTAAAAAAGCAGCTTTAGGTTATACATTGATTTAGGATAAATATGTATAATACATTCTCCTATGTCCCTAGAAACTAACCAATAGTTGTACTATATCCAAAATGATGACCCTAAACTTTCTGATATTTGAAATGTACAATTATCCAGAGTATCCCTGCTCTCCAATTATTATTTTTAATGAAGTCATTGATAAATTATAGAAACTCTTCAGCTCCCTTCTTTTTGGTGCACCAGGGAGTTCTAAACTTGGAGTCAGAAAAATCTTGGTTGAAATGATGCTTCCTAGCCATGTGACATCTTAGCAAATCACAGAATCTATTTTGTCTAAAATTTTCTCACTTGAAAAATGAGCCCTTTGAAATTGCTATACTTTAAAAGCCATTTTTTTAAATTAAAATCTTATAAGTAAATAATATTTAAGAATATTTAGAATCTCCAACCAAGATGACAGAGAGAAGTCAGGCACCATTTTAAACTCTCCTGCCTTTCACTCAGAATCATCATGAATCAAGCTTCTTAACAGATTTTTGAATGGACAAAATCCACAGAAAAAATCAGAGGGGAAAATCTTCCAGCAAAATCTATCCCAGGGGAGTATAGGCAAGCCCAGGACAGAGAGCAGAGACCCAGTGCAGGGGCTGCCATGGGAGTAATTGGGGAAACTCTTGCTGTGTATGAGGTTAGCCAGCTAAAGAACTCCAACTGAGGACACACATTAAATCAGCTCCATTAGTCTGGATGGCCCAAGCTGTGAACCCCATGGAAAGAAATTCTTTTGGGAGGGGCTGACTTTTTTCAGTACAAACACAGAAACAACTCCAGGTGCTTGCACCTTGCCCCAAGGCCCAGCTATGTACAGCAGAAATTGATTATCCAGAGTGAATCTCTGGCATTTCTATCCCTGACAACCTAGCTCAGATTCTGTCAGAACAGCAGAGATAAAGCCCCAGGTCAAAGGTCTTATCTCTGAAATCTCCCATACAGATAATCCAGAGAAAGTTTATGGTAACCTATTGGTAGGTGCATTGAGTAACACCCTATGATTCCTAACTCTATTAAGCAAAGTCTCTAGGGTTCTCAATTTCTAATATCTACAAATCAACCCCTCTCCCAACACAGATTCTTAGAGAAAGGTAACATCTCAAAATGATGAAAAACCAGCACAATTCAGGGTCTATTTAATGCTATCTGGGAAATAGGGATAATAGCAAAGAAAAGGGAGGACAAAAGAGACTCTTTATGTGAAGCTTCAGAGGAAAATATGAATTGTTCTCCAGTCCATAAAAACTTCATAGAAGAGGTCAGAAAGGAGTTTAAAAATCAAATGGGAAAAATGGAAAAAAGAAACACAAGAGACAACCCTATGCTAGAGAAAATTAGCATCTTATAAAAAGAAAGATAGAAGAAAACAAATTCTTTAAAATGCAATCAAACAAATGCAAAAAGAAAATAATTCCCTCAAAAACACAATTAAACAAATGTAAAGATAATAAAAAAATAACTCCTTCAATAATTGAATAGGCTAATTGGAAAAGGAGGCATAAAACATAAAAATGAAGAAAAGATGCTTCTGTAAAAATAAAGATTGAAATGGGTGGAATATAATGAAATAGTGAGATACCAAGAATCTGTTAAACAAAATTTAAATAATGAAAAATAGAAAAAATGCAAACTACCTAATTGATAAAACAACTGACCCAGAAAATAGATCTAGACAAGACAGTTTAAGAATCATTAGAATACTTGAAAACAAATAAACAAAAAGCAACTGGATTCCATTTTTCAGGATATACAAAAGGAGAACTGCCTTGATATCATGGAACCAGAAGGTAAAATACACATTGAAAGAATACATCGATCCCCTCTTGAAAGGGATCAAAAAATGAAAACACCAAGGAATATTGTGCCCAAACTCCAGAATTTCAGATCAAGGAGAAAATCCTGTAAGTGACCAGAAAGAAGTAATTCATATACAAAGGAGCCATTGTCAGGCTTACACAGGACCTGGCTGCATCAACATTAAGGGATCAAAGAACCTGAAATATGATATTAGGGAGAGTATGGGTACTTGGATTACAACAAAAAATCCACTATCCAGAAAATAACTGAACCTTCTTTTTCAGGGGAAAAGATGGATATTTAACAAAATAGATGACTTTTAATCTTTCCTCATTAGAAGAACAGAGCTAAAAAGAAAATTTGGTCTTCAAATAGGAGACTTAAAAGAAACATGAAAAGAAACATAAACAGGAAAAAGAAAAAGAAAACTTATCCAAGAGGGTTAAACTGGTTGCATTCAAACCTGGGAGGAAGATTCCCTTAACTCTTGAGAATTGTACCTCTAGGGGCAGCTAGGTGGTGCAGGGGATAGAACACCAGAACTGAGTTCAAATATAGCCTCAGACACTTAATAATTACCTAGCTGGGTGAACTTGGGCAAGTCTCTTAACCCCATTGCCTTGCCAAAAAAAAAAACACAAAGAGAATTGTACCTCTACTAGAGTGAATACATTTAGGCAGAAAGTATGTATATTCATGGTATGTTCATGACTTTGATGGAATGATTTGAAAAATTCATTAAAAAGGGGAGGAACAGTAAAAGAGATGAGATGAAGGGTGAGCATGAATGGGCTAAATTACATTACATGAAGTAGTACAAAATACCTTTTGCTATAAAGGGGAAGAAGTGAAGAGGTGAGAGCTACCTGAATATTACTCTCATCAGATTTGGCTCAAAGAGGGATTAAGAAACACCATCAGTCAACTAGAAATTTATCTTATCTTTCAATGATGAGAAGAGGAAAGAGATGAGGAAAGGAGGGATTGATAGAAGGGAAGAAAGGAATGAAGAAGGGGAAAAGAAAAAGGGGGAAAGGGATGGGTGGATTGAAGGGGATGTATACATTGAGGGAAGTAGTATTCAGAAGCAAAATACTGGAGAGGAGGGACAAGGTAAAAGAATGGGGAAAATTCAAATGGAGGGGAGAAGGCATGGAGGTAATAAAGAGTTGACAATAGAAATTTGGAATGGGAATTGGATAACTCACCCATAAAGTAGAATTGTATAGCACAGTGGATTAAAACCAGACTTGCAAGTTAAGATGGCAGAGAATAGACAGGCACTCTGCTAAGGTCTCCTGGTTTTCCCTCATAAATAACATGAAATAAACTTCTTAACAGAAAAACAATCAACAAGAACCAAAAAAAGATGCTAGGAAAAGAACATCTACCAACAAGGTCTATCTCCAGGGATTGTGGGTGAGCCAGGTGCAGAGAGCAGAAAGCCAGCAGAGCCAGGGTAGGACTCGGACCAACCAAAGATCAAGCATGGATGCTTTGCTTGTGGGAGCCACAGAAGCATTGGCTGTGGGATACATGAAAGTTTTGGCTGTGGGAGCAGCAGTCTGGGGTGCTGCAGCAATGCAGGAGGGCAATTTCCAGCATAGAGATTTATAGAGTATACCTAGACATCCAACAGCTAGACTTGGCTGGCCTGAAGGATTGTGGGATCCTTACTTTCATTTTAGTGGAGGCCTCTTCCCAGAATAAACATAGTAAAAGCCCACCCACTCCCTCCAGGCTCAGATAGGGACTGCAGAGCTCCCTCCCCCGAACTTACTTGGCCCAGGACCCAGCTCACATTGTTCAAGGATAACAGTATCCAGCAGCCCAACCAACACCCTTCAAGCCTAGGGAGAAGGCCTGAAATCAAGGTCACAGACACTCCAGAGAAATCTACCAGCAACCCCTTCTGGCTCACATATTAGAGTTATTAAAACAAGTGAGAAAAGCATCTAGTACTCTCTACTGGGTGACTTGCTTGGAGTGAATAAACCCATTGAAAAATATCTCTAGTAACCTCAAAACCAAAGGTCAGTGAACTAGCCCATCCCCCCAAAAAAAGATCTAAGAAAAAATAAAGAAAAACCAGTGGAAATGGGTTCCATAGAAAATAACCATGGATGCAAAGGCCCTAACTCATAGAGATCTAGAACATCTAAGGAGAAAATTATTGGGTCTCCAGTCCAGGAAAACGTCCTTGAAGAAATCAGGAAGAAGTTAAAAATCAATTGGAAAATTTAGGAGAGAAAATTAACACCTTGCAACAAGAAAACAAATCCTTGGAAAATACAACTAGACACATGCAAAAAGAAAATAATTCTTCAAAACTAAACTTGGGCAAATGGAAAATTCCTTCAAAAATAGAACTGACCAATTAGAAAAAGACTTCCAAAGGGTAAAAGAATAAAGTTCTTCTCTAAAAAAAATTATGGAGTCTATAGAAACTAATGATTTCATGAGACAACAAGGATCTGTTAAACAAAACCAAAAAATCAAAAAAATGAAGTAATATGCAAAATGCCTCAACAGCAAAACCACTGATCTCAAGAGCAGAACTAGGAGAGACAATGTAAGAATAATTGGACTCCTTGAAAATATTGAATAGGAAAAAAGCCTGGTCTTGATATTACAGGATGTAGTGATGGAACATTGTCCTCACATCATGGAACCAGAGGGCAAAATAGTTATTCAAATAATACACTGATTATCTCTAGAAAGGGATCCCAAAATAAAATCACAAGGAAATATTGTGATATTGTGGCCAAATTCCAAAACTATCAGATAAAAGAGAAAATCTGTAAGTAGTCAGAAAGAAAGAAGGCACAGTAAGGATTACACAGAACATGACTGCATCAACATTAATGGATTAAAGGGCTAGGCACTTGATATTATAAAGAACAAGGGAGCTTGAAATGTGGCCAAGAATCCATTATGCAGCAAAACTGAGCCTTTGCTTCCAGGGTAAAAGTTGTACATTTAATGAAATAGGAGACTTCCAACTTTTCCTGATGAACAGATCAGAGTTTAGTACAAAATTGGAGTTCAAACAGGAGATTCAAGACATACATGAAAAGGTTAAAAAGTAACTGCTATCCAATAAGATGAAACTGGCTATATCCCTACCTGGGAGAAAAATTTGAGAATTGTAAATTTATTATAGAGAATATACTTAGCAAAAATAATGGACATTCATGATTTAACCATGTTTCTGATAGAATGAACTAAAACAATATCTTCTTAAAATGGGTTTCAGTAAAGAGATGGGAGGATGGAGGAGACTGAATGGGGTAGATCACATTACATAAAGAGGTACAAAGGATTTATTACAATAGTGGGGAAGAAGGGAGAATGTGAGAACCACTTGATTCTTACTCTCATCAGATTTGGCTTAAAGTTCACATACACATGCTCAGTTAAATTAAGAAAATTATCTTACCTTTCAAGTATTAAAAGGAGAAAAGGGGAGGGGGAGGAAAAGAGAAACTAATATAAGGAAGGGAAGGATGAAGGAGCAAAGAGAAAAGGTAAAGAAATGGGAGGGGGCCTGGATATAATAGGGCAAACACACTGGAGGTAGTGGCATTCAGAAAGAAAATTGTGAGGAATAAAGTTAGAGTAAAAAATGGAGAAAAATACACAAAAGGGAAGAAAGCATGGAGGGGTGAGTCAACATTAAGGAATTGAAGGGCCTGGAATGAGATATTCCAAAGAGAAAGGGAGTTTGGAATGCAGTCAAGAATCAACTAATTATAATAGCTGAGCCTTCTCTTCCAGAGGAAAAGATGGACATTTAATGAAAAGGAAGACTACCTACATTTCCTTATGAAGAGACCAGAGCTAAATAGAAAATTTGGTCATCAAACAGGAGACCCAAAATACACATGAAAAAGTTAAAAAGAGGGGAAAGAAAAAAACTGCTATTCCAATAAGATGAAACTAACTATATCCCCACCAGGGAGAAAGATTATCATAACTCTTGAAAACTGTAACTCTATTAGAGAGAATATACTTAGCCAGAAGTGATGGAAACTCATAACTATCCATGAGACTGCTATCCAATAAGATGAAATCGACTATATCCCTACCCGGAAAAAAAGACTCTAAAAACTCTCATGAATTGTAACTCTATTAGAGAGAATATACTCTGCCAAAGTGATGGACACTCAAGACTTTTCTGTGACTTAGAAAGAATGATTTAAAAACAATACCTCCTTAAAGTGGGGTATAGTAAGGAGACAGGAGGATGGAGGAGAATGAATGGGGTAAATCTCATTACATTAGGAGTTACAAAAGAACTATTGCAATAGAGGGGAAGAAGGGAGGAACTGAGAACCACCTGAATTTTCCTCTCATCAGACTTGACTTAAAGTTAACTTACACACACACACACACACACACACACACACACACACACACACATGCGCACACACACACACACACACACACACACACAGACACACACTCAAATTAAGAAACTTATCTTGCCTTACAAGTATTACAAGGGGAAAGGGGGAGGGTGGGATGAGGAGGCCAGAAAAAGGGATACTAAGAGAAGAAGGGAAGGAAGAAGGGGAATGGGGAAATAGGAAAGAAAGGTGAGGGGGCTTGATATAAGAGGACAAACACACTGAAGGTAGTGGTATAATGAACTCTCCATTACAATGTAAGTGAAGAGCAGAGTGCATTAAAAACCAGAATCCTACAATATGCTACTTACAAGAAACTCATTTGAAGCAGAGATACATATAGAGTAAAGGCAAAAGATTGGGATTTTTTTTTGCTTCAACTGAAGTGAAAAAAACAGGGGTAGCAATCTTTATCTCAGACAAAGTAGATGCAAAACTATATATCATTAAAAGAAATGATAAGGAAGGAAACTATATCTCTTAAAAGGTACCAAAGACAATAAAGTAATTTCAATACAAAATATGTATGCACCCACTCGTATAGCATCCAGAATCATAGAGGAGAAGTTGAATGAGTTACAGGAAGACATACGCTGCAAAACTCTTCTAGTGGGGGGACCTCAATGTCCTGCCCTTAGATTCTGATCAATCCAACCATAAAATGAGCAAGAAGGAAGTTAAGGAGGTTAAGAGATTGTTAGAAAACCTAGGCATGCAAGTGTTTGCATGCTTTGTGGACTGTGGCAGAGCCTTCCTGATTCCCAGCCACTTCCTTTGACTGCCCCTTTTACTTTTCCTCTCTCGTCAAGTGGACCCAGCACCATGATGCAGATTTTTGTGAAGACTTTGACAGGGAAGACCATAACCCTTGAAGTTGACACATCTGATACTACTTAATATGACAAGGCCAAGATACAAAATAAGAAAGGTATTCCCCCTGATCAACAAGGATTGATTTTTGCTGGACAAACATTTAGAAGATGGATTTACTTTGTCTGACTTCAACATTCAGAAGGAGTCTACCCTTCATCTTGTTCTGATGTTTTGGGGTGATGCCAAGAAGAGAAAGAAGAATTCAATGAACTAAACATGCAACTAAAAAAATTAGAGAAATAGAAAATTAAAAACCTTCAATTAAATACCAAATTAGAAATTCTAATACTTAAGGGAAAATTAATAAAATCAAAAGCAAGAAAACTATTGAACTAATAAATAAAACCAAAAGTTGGTTTCATATAAAACAATAAAATTGATAAACCTATGGTAACTTTGATTTTAAAAATGAAAGAAGGAAATCAAATTGCTAGTATTATAAATGAAGCATGCAGTGTTTCACCACCAAAGGGGAGGAAATTAAAGCAACAATGCAGAATTATTTTCCCAACCATATGCCAATAAATTTGATAATCTAAGTAGAAGTAATGAATATTTACAAAAATAAAAGTTTCCCAAGTTAAATGAAGAGGAAATTACATACCTAAATAACCCTATCTCAGAAAAAAAGGAATTCAACAAGCCATCATTGAACTACCTAAGAAAAAAAATCTCCAGGGCCAGATGGATTCACAAGTGAATTCTATCAAACAATTAAGCAATATTTGATTCCAATTCTATATAAACTCTTTGGAATTCTGCCTAACTCTTTCTATGACACCAATATTGTGGTGATACCTAAATCTGGAACAGTCAAAATAGAGAAAGAAAATCATAGACCTATCTCCCTGAAGAATATAGATACAAAAATCTTAAGTAAAATCTTAGCAAAACAATTACACAAGTTATTGCTAGGATAATACACTAGGACCAGGTATAATTTATCCTTGTAATGCAGGATTGGTTCGATATTAGGGGAAATGGTAGTATACTTAACAATATCAATAACAAACATGTAAGAAATTATATGATTATATCAATAGCTGCTGAGCTGCTGAAAAAAACGTTGATAAAAGCTACTAAAATTCCTACTAAAAACTCTAGAAAGCATAGGAATAAAGGAATTGTTCTTAAAAATAATAAGCAGTATATGTCTGAGTCCATCAACAAGCATTATATTTAATAGGGATAGGGGAGAGGCATTCCCAATAATATCAGGGATGAAACAAGGATGCCCATTATCATCAATACTATTCAGTAATGTGTTAGAAATAGCATCAGCAATAAGAAAAATAAATTGATGGAATTAAAATTGGAAAGGAAGACACATAATACTCACTCTTTGCAAATGATATGATGGTATACCTAGAGAATCCCAAAAAATCATCTAAAAATTACTAGAAACAATTAGCAACTTTAGCAGGATGTAAAATAATACCTCACAAATCTTCAACATTTCTATATATGACTAGCAAGACAAAGCAGAAAGGGCTAGAAAGAGAATTCACATTCAAAGTAACTTCAGACAATATAAAATACTTGGGAGTCTACCTGCCGAGGCAGATTTGGAAACTTTATGAAAACAATTACAAAATACTTCTCACACAAATAAAATCAGATTTAAATAAATGGACAAATAACAAATGCTCATGGTTAGGCTGAGTTAATATACTAAAAATGGTAATTATACCTAAATTTATTTAGTGCCCTACCAATCAAAATTCCAAAAAATTACTGCAATGTGTTAGAAAAAAATTCTAAGTAAATAAATATGGAGAATTAAAAAGTCACGAATCTCCAGGGATGTAATGAAAAATGATGCAAAAGATGGTGGCTTAGCCCTTCCAGATCTAAACTTGTATCATAAAGTATCAGTCATCAAAGCTGTCTGGTTTTGCCTGAGAAATAGATTGTTAGATCAGTGGAATAGACTAGGTGCAATAGCAGGAAATGATTAGAGTAATCTGCTGTTTGATAAACCCTTAGAGTTCAGCTTTGGGCATAAAAACTCTTTCTTTGAATTAAATTGTTGGGAAAACTGTTAATTAGCTGTTGATCAAAAAGTTAATATGGCAGATATTTACATTAGACCAACACCTAACTCCCTAAACCATGATAAGATCAAAATGGGCACAGGATTTAGACATGAAAGACAATATTGTAAGCAAACTAGGAGAAAGGGAATAGTTTACTTTTCAGATCTATGAAAACAGAAGCATTTTATGAAGAAGGAAGAGATGGAGAACATCATTAAAAAACAAACCAGATAATTTTTATTTCATTAATTTAAAAAGCTTTTGCACAGACAAAATCTCTGTAAACAAGACCAAAAGAAATGTAGCAAATTGGTAAACAATTTTTACAACTAGAATGTCTGACAAAGGACTTATTTCTAAAATATATAGTGAAAATGAGTCAAATTTATATAAAAAAACAAGACATTTCCCAATTGACAAATGGTCAATTGATATACAGAGGCAATTTGCAGATGAGAAAATCAATGCAATCCATAGTCATATTATAAAGAGTTCTAAATCATTTCTTATTAGAAAAATGCAAATTTAAGCATCTCTGAGGTACCACTTCATACCTTTCAGATTGTCCAATATGACCAGAAAGAACAGTGTTGGAAGAGATGTGGGACATCTGTGTCACTAATACAATGTTGGTGGAGCTGTGAACACATCTAAATTTTCTGGAGAGCAATTTGGAATTATGCCTAAAGGGCAATTAAAATGTGCATATTCTTTTTCTAGCCATCACTACTGGATCTATACGCTGAATAGATCATGGAAAAGTACAAAAACATCACTTGTACTAAAATATTCAAAGCAGCTGTTTGTGGTGGCAGTGAATTGGAAATTGAGTGAATGCCAATCAAGAACAAATTATGGTATGTGTATGTGATGCAACACTATTGTTCTATTAGAAACCAAGAGGGAAGGGAATTCAGAGAAGCCTGGAAGATTTTGCATGACCTGATGCTGAGTGAGATGAGCAGAAGCAGAGAAACATCATACACCATAACAGCAGGATGGAGTTGAAGATCAATCTTAATGGACTTGTTCATTCCATCAGTGCACCAATCAGGGACAATTTTAGTGTATCTGCAATGGAGAATACCATCTGTATCCAGAGAAAGAATTATGGAGTTTAAATGAAGACCAAAGACTAGTATTTTTATTTTTAAAAAATACTATTATCTTATTATATAATTGTGCTATGTCTTATATTTTATTTTTTCATTATGATTATCATTTTTCTCTCAATCCATTCAATTTAAATCAATGCATAGTGTGGAAACAATATAAAGACTAACAGATTGCCTTCTGTGGAGGGTGGGGGGGAGAAAGCACGATTAGGGGAAAAATTCAAAAACAAATAAGTAAAGTAAAGTAAAAAAAAACCCCACAATATGCTGCTTTCAAGAAACACATCTGAAGCAGAGAAATACATAAAGAATAAAGTTGTAAACATAGAGTAGAACATATTATACTTCAGCTGATATGAAAAAAGCAGGGATACTGCTTCCATGACTCCACCAGTCAACCCCCTCTCATTTGATCCCCTGTGGGCCACCAACAGCAGCCATTCTATGTGGGTCTGAGCTGTGACTGCAAGCTCTGGCCGAGGCCAATGCTGTAAAGTCCCACAGAGCCACCTTCTGAAGCCCTCTTCTGCAACACCTAGGGTCTAGACTCCCTATCTCACCTCCACCATGCTCCCCACAGGACTGCTGTGGGGAGCCAGGCCTGGGGTGGCTTTAGCTGCTGTGAGGAGCAGATACCTCAAGACATGTACCCCCATGGCCTCTTGGATCATGGCTTCATTCTAGAGAGATGGTCTGGTTGCTCTCTCCAATGAGGGTCACTGGACTGGGGCTAGGAACCAGCATGAGAAACAGCTAGCCACCTGAACCTGAAAGAATAGGAGCACCAGTGACTGGTGACAGTGGATTCATCAGAACCTGCGCAAGGAGAGACTATAGGCCAAGAATTGGAAGAGATGGACATATCTCCTTTCCCAACCCCAGAGAAGTCCTGCTTAGCCTATAAACCCTGACTCCAAAGGAAGAATCCCCAACTACCTTCTACTACTCTCCCCAATTAATTCTCAATTTAAACCCTCAGTTTTAACAACTCTTGGCTCACAGATGCCCTCTGGAGACAGAAGAGGGACTGGTCATCTTGACCATGCCAAAGACTAGTGTAATGAATGGGTCAAGAGACAGATGCAAGCATGTGAATAGTAGTCATGTTGATCAGTGGTGGTGGTACAGGGGGTGGGTGTAGTGGGTAGGGAACCAGCAGGTCTGTGTAGTGTCTAAGAAGAAGTTGAGGAGGGTGCAGGGATGGGGAGGCGGAAAAAAGTATTGCAGAGGCTTCCTCAACATTCATTTGCAAGTTGAGAAGAGGGGGAAAGAGAAAAAGGAGAAAAATGAGGCTGAAAAAGAAGCTCCATAAATGTTTTCTCAAAGTGAAACCACCATTCAGTAATGGTTGGAATTTCTGATAATCTCATCACTCCCAAGATCTCTCTTTCCTCCCCACAAGCTAGCCTGAGGAAAATATTCTAGGGCAAATGCTGCTTTAGTCTCTTATTTCTGATTCAGAGAGATCTTTGAGAACCTGGAAAGCTACTATGGGTTGATGCATGTCCTGGGGTCTTCATGTGCCCCCTTGTGGTAGCATCTGGAAAAGATGAAATGGGGGAACCTCACTTAGCCAGTTTGGTGACATTACCCTGGTCCCCATCCCATAGTTTCTAGCAGATAAAACATAGAACCAAAGGCCTAATTCACGCCCCCCCCCCACTCCATTCTTTCAGAAGATTCCAAGTTAGGGCCAGGTTTCAAAGACACTGGAACTCTAAGATGAGGATCTTTCTGACACAGAAGGGGAGGAGGATAGAGAGATGAGCATCAAATCATCTTCTTTGCTACTTGATAACATGAGATAGATGCAGCCAGAGAAGGAGAATAAACTTGATCTCTGGGTGTCATTTTTTCCCCATAAGTACTAACCTATGGGTCTCTGGTAGTAGACCACTCCTACCCATCCCAATACCCTAATACCCAAGGAGAACTATGAACAGCAACTGTTTAGCATTCTCTCACCCTTGTCTCTACCCCTTCCCCTTCTTACTGGCTAGGATACTTGCTATGATATATAAATATAACTCCCCAAATAAGTTCTTCCCTCCTAAAGAACACCCTCCTACACACACACACACACAAACACACACACACACACACACACACACACACACACACACACACACACACACAAAGACCTCATTGTTCAAAGAAGATGACAATTCTTATCAGTTTTCATCATGTGTTTTGATCTCATTCCTGCATACTGTTCTAAAACCAATTGAAGCATCTCTAGTCTGTCCTTTCTATTTAGAGGAGAGGGTGGGTGTGGAGAAAGAATGGTACCCAAAGATATTTCTCTTTAGAATCTTGCTCTCCTTGCCCCTTGCTTGCTCCTTGCCCTTGAACTTCCTGGAAAGAAGTTCATGTTCTTCCACTTTTAAACTGATTTCCAGGTACTGTCTACCCTTCCTGGAGTTTATCTCTCCACTTCTCCACTCCCTTTTAAAAAAATTTTCAAAGGAAATACATGTAAAAGAACATCTTCACCTCTCCCACTTCTTTCTCACCTATTATTTCATAAAACTGGCTTTTTTATGTTATTCTACATGCCTTAATATATGTTTTATAGAAATTATATATATATATATTATATAATGTAAAAAATGAAAAGCAGGGATAGCAATCTTTATCTCAGATAAAGCAGATGCAAAAATAGATCTCAATAAAAGAAATAAGGAAGGAAACTATACCCCTAAAAGATACAACAGACACTGAAATAATTTCAATACCATATATGTATGCACTAAGCAGGATTGCAACAAAATTCTTTGAGGAGAAGCCTCATGAAGACATACAGGAAAACTTAGATAGCAAACTCTACTGGTGGCTGACTTCAACTTCCTGCTCTCAAAATTAGATATATCCCACCATAAAATAAGAACAAAGTTTAGGAGGTGAATAATATCTTAGAAAACAGATATGATAGACCTATGGAGAAAGTTGAATGGGAATACAAAGAAAAATACCTTTTCTCCTGTGCTGTGTGAAATCTCACAAAAATTGAACATGTATTGGAGCATAAAAATCTCATAACAAAATGCAGAAAGGCAGAAATATTGAATCCATCCTTTTCAGACCACGATGCAATAAAAATCAAGTGTAATGAAGATCATGGAGACATAAACCTAAAATTAATTGGAAACTAAATAACCTAATTTTAAAGAATGATTGATTATTTGTAGCAGCTCTTTTTTTGGCAAAGAACTAGAAATTGAGAAGTTGCCCATCAATCCGGAAATGGATAAGCAAGTTATAGTACATGAATACTATGGAATAGTTTCTATAAGAAACCATAAATGGTTAGATTCTAGAAAAACATGGAATGATTTAGGGACTCTCATGCTGAATGAAGGTTGTAGAACCAAGAGAATAATGTATACATCAGCAACAACATTATGAGATGAACAACCTTGATGGAAGCAGTTTCTCTCATCAGTCCAGAGAGCTAAGACAACTGTATTTGACTGGTTATGGACTATATTATGCCAATGCAGAGGAAGAAAAATAAAATAAGAAAAAATACGGAGGAAAAAAATCAACTCTTTTGAATCTGATGAACTTTATAAAAATTATCTCTTATATTTCTCCTTTTGTTAATCCTAATTCCTTATACCAAAAATTATTAATTTATAAACATGTTCAACAAAATAAAAATGCAAAATGTTAACCTGTGGAGTGAGTGAAATTTAGTTACTTGGAAATATGCATGTATATATGAAAGAAAATAAATTTTAAAAAGAATAATCAGATCAAACAACAAATTATGGAAAGAATAAATGGTTTCATCTAAGACAATGACAATAGCAAGACAACATGCCAAAACTTATGGGATACAGCTAAAGTAGTTTTTATGGCATATAATATATCTCTAAATGCTTACATAAATAAAGTACTGAAAGTGGAGATAAATGAACTGAGTTTGTAACTAAAAAAATAGAGAAAGAACAAATACAAAATTCCCAATTAAATATGAAATCAGAAATTCTGAAAATTAATGGTGAAATTCATAAAATTGAAAACAATAATACTATTGAACTAATGAACAGAACCAAGCATTGCGTTTATGAAAAATCAATAACATAGATAAAACTTTGGTTAATTTAATTTAAAAAAGAAAGAAAAAAACCAAATTACATCAAAAATGAAAAAGCTGCATTCACCATCAATGAGGAGGAAATTAAAGGAATAATTTGAAACTATTTTGCCAAGTTAAATTCCAATAAATTGGATAATCTAAGTGAAATTGACAAATATTTGCAAAAAATATAAATTGCTCAGGTTAAGAGAAGAGGACATTAAATTCTTAAATAAGCCTATCTCAGGAAAAGAAATTCAACAAACCATCAATGAATTCCCTACCAAAAAATCTCCAGCACCGGGTGGATTGAAAAGTGAATTATTTAAAGCATTCAGGGAACAATTGGTTCCAATTCTATTTAATCTATTTGAAAAATAGGTGAAGAAGGAACTTTGCCCAATTTCTTTTAAGATACCAATATGGTGCTGATATCTAAACCAGGAAAATTCAGAACAAAAAAAGAAAATTTTAGACCAATTTCTCTAATGAAGATTTGTTGAGGGCCTGCTCCTGAGAGTGACTTACACATATTTTTGGTGATTTTTGCCATCAGAGTTATGTATGTATTCTTATTCATTAAATGAATATGCGGGCTTTTCAGTGAACTCTAACCTGAGACATTCTGTGATGTCTGCAGATATTTTTAGGAGGCTTTTCTGATAATGAAGTTTGGAAATTTCTAAGGATACATACTGTAAATTAACTCAGGAAATTATGAAGTGGGGTCTCCTTTAACGTGTCATTCCTGAGATAAGTTTTTGTTATAAAAGTCTGGTGCTGATGCTCAGTTTAGAATAAAACAATAAAGAATAAAGCAACAGAGTTTGTATCACAACCTTACAAGTATGTCTCTATTGGACCTGACTCTCATCACATGTTTAGACAATGCATAACTACTGCTGGCAATAACTGGTGCCTGAAACAGAGACGACCTAGAGGGGAATCAGTCTTGAAAGGAAAGACACTGTCTGGACACCATCAGATCACAGTGCTACAAGATGGCAGGCAGAGGAGGTATATACTTTAAAAAAAATTTTTTTTCATGAGGTCTAAAACAGAGAGCATTAATATGGGACAGGGACAGTCTAAGGATAGAGGTCATTATTTGGAAGTGCCAAAGAAGATAGTTAAAGAAAGAGGCTTGTTAATAAAAACAAAACAATTAGAAGAATTTATTGAATGTGTACAAAAATGTTGTCCTTGGTTTCCAGAAGCGTACTGAAAGCACTAAATACTGAAAAATGGGAAACTGTGGGGAAGCAGATGAGTGAACATTTTAACCAGAAAGGTCAGGAAACACTTTTTTAGGAGTCTTTACATTGTGTAATATTTTAAAAATCTGTCTGACTCCACCTAGAGATGTTCCTTTGGCTGAGAGTATATTAAAAGTTGATGGAGATGTTCAAACTATTCAGCAGAAAGATAAGAGTGAAAAAGAGTGGTGGCTTTTCCCTCTTACACCAGATTACTTGATATGGAAAACTGAATTTTTTGAGAATTGTCCTAGTCAAATTAAAGAAAAGAAAGAGCAGGGTTAAGAAAAACATTTGAAATGATCTCTAGCACTAGTCCATGGGCAAAAGTAAGTAAACACCCTGGGTATAATTTACAGGCCTCCCAACAAATAATCATTGTTGCAAAACAGATATGTCTAAAATTGTCTGAAAAGGAAGGAGGCAATACTTGATTTAGTAAAACAAAATAAGTAACTAATGAGGATTTTACTACACTGTAGTAGGCAGTTCAGAGGGGTGTGAGAGATCAGACAGTTTGTTTGCTCATGGCTCAGTTATCTAGAACTTGAAGTCAACTGAGAGAGGAATTAAGAAAAAGCACTGAATAAGATAGAGAGAATTGTTTCTTGAAGAGTTGATAAAATAAAATGAAATCTTAAAAATATGTTAAAAAGGGAATTTATTTAATGTTTTAGAAACAGAAATGTGACAGTGAGTATTTGCTGATGAGAAAGCTATGTGTTAAATAAATAATCACAAAATAAATACTATTTGACCATAAGAAAGCTTTGAAGAAGTAAATTTCAGAAAGACAAGATAATCAGGTCCATTTTAAAGTATATAATTTGGTTATTACAGAAAATAATGGGAAAGGATTTAGGACTGTTCTCTTAAAAAGAAGTTATTTGGTTTACTCTACGCTGAAGGGTAACAGGGGATATTCCAATTAGGCTGAAGCATTTTTGAGTGACTGCTTGCCTGCTCAAAAGTTATAGCTATAAATAGTTAAAATCAAGTAGTGTTAAATATTAAAACCTTTGAATGGAAAAATGTATTATGGAAAATGGAATGCTTTCTGCATTTTCCCTCTGGTTTCTTGGAGATTTGTCACTTTTGGTGGTGTTTGATTATTTTTTTCTGGCCAGAGAGTGTGTTTATCTGGCATCCTGTTTTTTTTTTTTTTTTGTCTTTCTGTAATGTTTAAAGGGAGAGCAAGATGAGGTTTCCCTGGATTTCGGGGGCCTCTCTGGTTCTAAATGCTCTATCTCCGTTTAGGTGTCTGTATATGTTTGCTTTAAAATACAGATGGAGAGAAGCTCTCAGCTGTCTCTCAGGCCTGCTGTTCTCTGTGTTCTGATTGGGCAATCTTCTTTCCATTCTCTTTTTTTCAAAATTAGATCTTTTTCCCCAAAAACTCATGATTGAGGGGGCAGCCAGGTGGTGCAGTGGATAGAGCACTGGCCCTGGAGTCAGGAGTACCTGAGTTCAAATCCAGTCTCAGACATTTAATAATTACCTAGCTGTGTGGCCTTGGGCAAGCCACTTAACCCAATTGCCTCACAAAAACCTGAAAAACAAAAACTCATGACTGGTGCCAAAAAGGAGATTTTCTCAGAATCATATTGGTTTTGGAGGAGAAGGGGTTCTATCATTTTCTCTTGTTTTCTATTGCTTCTTTGCTGATCATAAAAAGGGATTTTAGAAAGATCTGGTCTCAAGAAATTTTTATGTATTACAGAGTTTTAGGGAGTAAAAGGAATATATATTTAATTGAAATATGCATAATTAGCAACCTTTGTATAATAACAGATTCAAGCAATTTTTTGTAACTTTAAATTGTATTACAATAACAATGAATGAATTGAAGTGTCATCCATCACCTTTGCAAAGATTTTCTGTAAGAAAATTAGATAATACCTTGTCAACAGGTTATATCTCTCAAGATCTTTTGACCCAGAGAGAGATTGTGTAAAGCTGTGCTCTTCCACCTAATGTTTCTTAAATGGAATAATTATATATAAGATCAAATAAGAATAAGAAATTATATATGTATCCTGTAACTCTGGCATTGGTAAAAGTTTCCATTGGATTTTTTGAAATTATTATATAAATAAAACTAAATTCTTAGAGAATCTTGTTTTCATTTTGAAAATAGGAGTATATGTAAACAAGAGGAAAATAAGCTTATAAAACAGAGATGTGAAAGGAATTTATGTGTAATAAATATTCAGTTGTAAAGTTAACTTTAAGAGAATGAGATGTCAGCATGAAAATATTATATTTCATGTAAGTTAAGAATTTAATGTTTAATTCTAAAGAAGCAAAATGTTAAACTTAGAAGAAGGTTGTAAAAGAGATTGGGAAGTATATCTTAACTGAAATTATTTCCAATAATACTGAACAAATGTGAGAGGCTTTGAAAAATGATTGGGAAATTGAAAATTATGTAACCCATATTTAGGTAACTTGCTGATGAGCAAAATGTTGCAAAGTTATATGATCTAGTTTTGTCAGTATTAGATATTTCACTGTAATGATGTCAAAGTCTGGAAGTCTAAGCATCAATGCAATAACAGAAAATACAAAGTTTTCATATCAAAACAACAGAATGAATTATATGCACAACTAATGGTATTAAAAGAACAACCACAAACCCTTAACATTTTTATGGGTAGTAAGTATAGTTATCATTTGGTTAGATATATAGAGACAGTTTTGTTAAACATAACACTGATGAAGAATTATTTCAACTCTTTAAAGAGTTACAAGAAGTTATAAGAAATAGATACAATCCTTATTTTTGAACATATAAATTCCCATACTGGATTGCTGGGGCATATCTATGAAGGTAAGCATAGGGATGATCAATTAACCCTTCCACATCTTATAAGCTTAGTAGAAGAGTAAGCTTGGCATTCTCACAAAATAAAATTTCATTAGAATGCCTTTTTACTAAGGAAAGAATTTAAAATTACCAGAGAACAAGTCAGGAATATAGTAAAATTCTATCAACAATTCATTCCATATTTTCCTACCCCTCCAAATTATTCCAAGAACCTAGAGTGTAGGTTACCAATGAATCATGGCAGATAAATGTGACTCATTATGCACCATTTGGAAAAATGGAATTTATTCATGTTACTTTAGATACATTTAGTTCATTTACAATAGCAACAGAACAAAGTCCAGAGGCTACTCAAGTTGTGGTTGATCATTTATTCCATTCTTTTGCTATTTGCAATGATATCAAAATCCACAAAATAGATAATGGCCCTGGATATACTTCTATGGCATTTAAACAATTCTACCTATATTATAATATAAAAAGTAACACAGGCATTCCCTATAACCCTGGTTAAGGTTTAGTAGAAAGGAACTGGTCAAACGTTAGTAGAAAGGAAATATAAAGATCTAGAGATTTCTGGAAGTACATAAGAAGGGGGGATATATAGGAACAAAGGGGAAATAAAAGAGAAGAATAAATCTTGCCTTTTATACAATGGATTTTTTTAACAATGAATAATAAACAACTAACACCTGCAGAAAGACTTTTTAATAAGGATATGCAACATGAAGAGCAGTGCATGGTCACATGGAAGGACCCTAAGGCATCAAAAGTGAAAATGACTGGATCAATTATTAACCTGGGGTCAAGGATACACTTCTGTTTTGACCACAGATGGAGAAATTGTTTTGAAACCAGAAAGGAATATCAGACCATGCAGGCCAGATGAATCAAGCAATACAGAAAATTAATAACTTACACTAAAGAAATTGCAAAAGAAAAGATAAGAGGAGGAAGAAGGGCAGACCAAGCAAAAGAAGTGCACAACATGGACTTATGGGACAATTTGTGATATTTACATTACTCGTAAACAATTTGGGGACTGTAAAAGGAATTGAATATTGGGAGAGCGTATGACTGCAATTGTATTAATAGGGGAAGCTGCACATTATTTGGGATATAACAAAGTTATTACTGGAAATATCAAAGAAGAGATGTTGAGCAGAGAAGTTAGGCTTAATTTTTCCAGTTCTAATGCTATGACATTTGTACGGTTTTGTTTGTTTGTTTTTTTAAAGATTTTATATATTTTGAGTTTTACATTTTTTCCACCAATATTTTTCCCTCCCCCCACCCCCCAACAGAAGGCAATTTGTCAGTTTTTACATTATTTCCATGGTATACATTGATCCAAATTAAGTGTGATGAGAGAGAAATCATATCCTTAAGGAAGAAACATAAAGTATAAGAGATAGCAAGATCAGACTATAAGATAGCAGGTTTTTTCCTAAGTTTTAAGTAATAGTCCTTGGTCTTTGTTCAAAATCCACAGTTCTTTCTCTGTATACCTATGGTATTCTCCATAGCAGACAGCCCCCAAATGGTCCCTGATTGTTGCACTGATGGAATGAGCGAGTCTATCAAGATTGATCATTGCCCCCATGTTGCTGCTTGGGTGTACAGTGTTTCTGGGTTCTACTCATCTCACATAGCATCAGTTAATGCAAATCCCTCCAGGCTTCCCTGAATTTCTGATTTCTAATAGAACAATAGTGTTCCATCACATACATATACCACAGTTTGCTAAGCCATTCCCTAAATGCAGGCCATTTACTTGACTTCCAATTCTTTGCCACCACAAACAAGGATGCTATGAATATTTTTGTACAAGTGATGTTTTTACCCTTTTTCATAATCTCTTTAGGATATAGACCCAGTAGTGGTATTGCTGGATCAAAGGTTATAGATATTTTTGTTGTCCTTTGGGTGTAGTTCCAAATTTCTCTCCAGAAAAGATGGATGAGTTCACAGTTCCATCAAAAAAGTAATAGTGTCCCAGATTTCCCACAAACCTCCAACAATGATCATTATCTTTACTGTTCATATTAGCCAGTCTGAGAGGTATGAGGTGGTACCTCAGAGAAGCTTTAATTTGCATTTCTCTAATAAGTCATGATTTAGAGCAATTTTTCATATGACTGGGGATTTCTTTGATCTCCTCATCTGCAAATTTCCTTTGCATATCCTTTGAGTATTTGTTAATTGGGGAATTACTTTTTTAAAAAAACATATGACTCAGTTCTCAGTATATTTTAGAAATGAGCCGTTTGTCAGAAGCATTAATTGTAAAGATTGTTTCCCAGTTTAATACAGTTCTTTTGATCTTGGTTACAGAGGTTTTGTCTGTGCAAATGCTTTTTAATTTAATGTAATCAAAACCATCTAGATTGTTTTAGTGATGTTCTCCATCTCTTCCTTAGTCACAAACTACTTCCCTTTCAATAGATCTGACAGGTAAACTAATCCTTGATGTTCTAATTTCCTTATAGTATTGTTTTTTATGTCTAAATCCTGTATCCATTTGGATCTTATCTTGGTATAGAGTGTGAAGTGTAGGTCTAATCTAAGTTTCTTCCACACTAACTTCCAATTTTTCCAGCAGGATTTATCAAAGAGAGAGTTTTTATGCCAATAGCTGGACTCTATGGATTTATCAAACAGTAGATTACTATAATCATTTGCTGCTATTGAAACTAGTCTATTCCAGTGGTCCATGAATCTGTTTCTTATCCAATACCAGAAAGTTTTTATGACTGATGTTTTATAATATAATTTTAGATAAGGTAGGACTAAACCCCTTTCTTTTGCATTTTTTTTCATTAAATCCCAGGAAATTCTTGACTTTTTATTTCTCCATGTGAATTTACTTACAACTTTTTCTAACTCATTAAAGTAATTTTTTTGGAATTTTGATTGGTAGGGCACTGAAGAGGTAGTTTAGTTTTGGTAGAATTGTCATTTTTATTATTATTATCACAACCTATCCATTAGCAGTTGATGTTTTGCCCAGTTATTTAAATCTGAATTAATTTGAGTGAGAAATGTTTTATCATTGTTTTCAAAAAATTTCTGAATCTGCCTTGGCAAATAAACTCCCAGATATTTTACATTGCCTGAGGTTACTTTGAATGGTATTTCTCTTTCTAGAGAAACTGAGGATTTATGAGGGTTTACCTTATATCCTGCAACTTTGCTAATTGTTTCCAGTAGTTTTTTGGATGATTTCTTGAGATTCTCTAGGTAGACCATCATGTCATCTGCAAAGACTGAGAGCTTTGTCTCTTCCTTCCCAGTTCTAATTCCTTCAATTACTCTTTCATCTCTAATTGCTGAAGCTAACATTTCTAGTACAATATTGAATAGTAGTGGTGATAATGGGCATCCTTGTTTCACCCCTGACATTATTGGGAATGCCTCTTGCCTCTAGCCTCTCCTGATTGAATATAATGCTTATTGATGGTTTCAGAAAGATACTGCTTCTTATTCTAATGAACAGTCCATTTACTCCTACACTCTCTATTGTTTTTTAGTAGGAATGGGTTCTGTATTTTTTCAAAAGCTATTTCAGCATCTTTTGAGAAGACAATATAATTTCTGGTAGGTTTGTTGTTGATATAATTGATTATTCTAAAAATTTTCCCAATATTGAACCAACCCTGAAATCCTGGAATGATTCCTACTTGTTCATAATGTATTATCCTAATAATAACTTGTTGTAATCATTTTACTAAGATTTTATTTAAGATTTTTTGCATCTTTATTCATCAAGGAGATAGGTCCATAATTTTCTTTCTCAGTTTTAACTCTTCCTGGTTTAGATATCAGCACCATATTGGTTTCATAGAAAGAGTTAGGCAGAGTTCTATCTTCCCCTATTTTTCCAAAGAGTTTATAAAGAATTGGAACAAATTGTTCCTTAAATATTTGGTAGAATTCACTTGTGAATCCATCAGGCCATGGAGATTTTTTCCTAGGGTGTTCAATGATGACTTATTGAATTATTTTTTCTAAGATAGAGCTGTTTAGGTATTTGAGATCCTCTTCATTTAACATGGGCAACTTATATTTTTGTAAATATTCATCCATTTCATTTAGATGGTCAAATTTATTGGCATAGAATCTCCCTGGCTCAATATAGCATGATTTTTATTGCATTGTGATCTGAAAAAAATGTATTCACTATTTCTGCTTTCTACCATTGATTATTAGGGTTTTATGCCTTAGTACATGGTCAATTTCTGTATAAGTGCCATGTACTGCAGAAAAAAAATGGTTTATTCCTTTCTATCCCGATTCAGTTTCCTCCGTAAGTCTATCATATCGAGTTTTTCTAACCTTCACTTCTTTCTTGTTTATTTTATGAATTGATTTGTCTAGATCTAAGAGCAGGATGTTGAGGTCTCCCACTAGTAGGGTTTTGCTGTCTATATATTCCTGTATTTCTTTCAGCGTCTCCTCTAAGAATTGCAATGCTATCCCATTGGTTGCATACATATTCAGTATTAAAAACACTTTATTGTCTATGGTCCCTTTTAGGAGGATATAGTTTCCTTCCTAATCTCTTTTTACACTATTTTTGCAAATGCTTTTTCTGAGATAAGGATTGCTACCCCTGTTTTGTTCACTTCTACTGAGGCAAAATATATTTTGCTCCAACATTTTCCCTTTACTCTATGTGTATCTCTCTGCTTCAAATGAGTTTCTTTTAAACTCTCTGCTTCAAATGAGTTTTTTTTAAACAGCGTATTGCAGGATTCTGGTTTTTAATCCAGTCTGCTATTTGCTTATGTATTAAGGGAGAGTTCATCCCATTCACATTCAAAGTTATAATTATTAATTCTTTATTGCCCTCCATGCTGTCTTCCCTCTGTTTGTATTTTTCCCCTTCCCCCCTTATCAGTATTCCCCTGTATTTTGTTTCTGAATACCACCCCCCCCTTCAGTGTTTTTGCCTTCCTAAATCCACACCCTACCCTTTCTTACCTCTTTCTCTTTTTCCCTTCCCTTCCTTCTGTTAGTTCCCCATTTATCTCCCCCTCCCTTTCTCTGTCTCTCCATTTCCATTTTCCCCTTTTAATACTTGAAAGGTAAGATTTTTTTTAAGTTAACTAATTATGTATATAAGTTAACTTTAAGCCAAGTCTGATAAAAAGAAGATTCAGGGGTTTCTCATCTCCTCCTTTCTTCCCCTCTATTACCCTATGGTAATAGGTCTTTCATATCTCTCAAAATAATGAGATTTATCCCATTATTTCACTCCCTCCTCCCATCTCCTTCCTGTCCCCCTTTCTAAGAATGAGTTGTTTTTAAATCATTCTATCTAAGCTATATAAAATCCTGAGTATCCACCTCTTCTGGCTAACTATATTCTCCCTAATAGAGTTACAATTCTTGAGAGTTATTAGAGTCTTTTTCCCAAGTTGGGTTATAGTCAGTTTCATCCCATTGGACAGCAGCCTCATGGATAAATCATGAGTGTCCAACACTTTTGGCTAGGTATCTTCTCTTTGTTAGAGTTACAATTCTCAAGAGTGATGAGAATCTTTTCCCCATGGAGTTTCAATTTATTGGATAGAGGTTTTTATTCTTTACTCCCTTTTTCTTTTTTTTTTTTTAACCTTTTCATGTGTCTCTTGAACCTCCTGTTTAATGTGGAAATTTTCTATTTAGCTCCCTCTTTGCATCAGGAATTTTTGAAATTCTTCCATTTTGTAAAATGTCCATCTTTTCTCCTGAAAAAGAAGGCTCAGCTTTGAGGGATAGTGGATTCTTGACTGCATTCCAAGCTTCCTTGCACTTTGGAATATCTCATTCCTGGCTCTTTGATCCCTTAATGTTGGTGCAGCCAGGTCCTGCATAATCCTTACTGTGGCTCCTTGGTATTTAATTTGATTCTTTCTGGATGCTTGCAGGATTTTCTCTTTGATCTGATAGTTCTGGAATTTGGCCACAACATTCCTTGGTGTTTTCATTTTAGGATTTCTTTCCAGAGGGGATAAATGTGGTCTTTTTTTTTAGATTTTTCAAGGAAAAGGGGTTAAGTGGCTTGCCCAAGGCCACATGGCTGGGTAATTATTAACTGACTGAGGTCAGATTTGAACCCAGGTACTCCTGATTCCAAGGCAGGTGCTCTATCCACTGCACCACCTAGCCACCCCCTCAATGTATTCTTTCAATAATTACTTTGCCCTCTGGTTCCATGATATGAGTGCAATTTTCCATCACTAGATCCTGTAATAAAAATCTAGGCTTTTTTCTTCTTCAATATTTTCAGGAAGTCTAATAATTCTCAGGTTGCCCCTCCTTGATCTATTCTCAAGGTCAGTGGTTTTGCTGATGAGGTATTTTAAATTTTCTTCTATTTTTTCTGTGTTTGGCTTTGTTTCACATGTTCTTGCTGTCTTATGAAGTCATTAGTCTCACAGACTCCATTCTTTTTTTTAGTTTTTTTTTTTTGCAAGGCAATGGGATAATTGGATTGCCCAAGACCACACAGCTAGGTAATTATTAAGTCTCTGAGGCCAGATTTGTACTCAGGTACTCCTGACTCCTGGGCTGGTGCCCTATGCATTGTACCACCTAGCTGCCCCAATTTTTTTCGGGAGAAGTTTTCTTCATTTACCTTTTGCAACTCCTTTACCAATTGGCCAATTCTATTTTTGAAAGAGCTTTTCACTGGGCCATTTGAAGTTTTGAGAGAATTATTTTCTTTTTCCATTTGCCCAATTGAGGAGCTGAGAGAATTATTCTCATTTTGTATTTTCCAATTGTGTTTTCCAATGATGTGTTTTCTTGTTCCAAGGTGTTAATTGACTCTCCAAAAATTTTCCAATTGATTTTTACACTCCTTCCTTATTTCTTAAAGAATGTCTTTCTGTGCTAGAGACCAGATCATATTTTCCTCAAATGGTCTAGGCTCTCTGAGGTAGGGTCTTTTCCTTCCAAGAATGTTTCTATGAATCTGCCTTTTTGCTGACCTTTCTTCATTTTGCTAAGATCTTGAGTTTGGGAGGGGTTGGTTCCCAGAGGTTTGCTGTTCAGATACCTAGAGGCTTTATTCAATGAGTGCAATATCTCTAGCTGGCCAGTAGGGGGTGGAAGAGGATTTGATCAGTGAGTGTAATTTCTCCAGCTGCTCAGTAGGAGTTCTGGTTGCTTTCTCTGGAGTGTCTGTGACCTTGATTGAGGCCTTCTCCCTTAGCCTTGAGGCAATGATTGATTGAAGCTATTAAATAAATACTTTTGTCTTCAATCATTGGTGGGCTTTACCCTGGGGTAAAGTCATTCCTTCCTCTCCCTATTGTCGGCTGAGTTGTTTCTTCTGCTCACACACCTGTACCTGGTGCAGAAGTAGTCTGTAATTGTATTTGTTCTTGGAATGTGCCTCTGCTGCAATGGAGGCAGGGACTCAGAGTTCCTCAGACCAGAGGTGTCCAGGGATGGTGTCCACAGCTCTCCTCCACTGGAACTTTCCCCTCAGCCCTGCTGGCAAGCTCCAGATGGTCAGCACCAACAACAATGCCTATGCTCCCTAGTTGACCCAAGCCACTACAGTCAACCAGGCTCTAGCCCCACTGATCAAGCAGGTCCAGCTCAGGCCCTCAGGCTCCTGGGACTCCAACCCTGCTGCTAGTAAGAATGATCCAAGGCTCATCTACCCTCTGCATCCAGACTCACCCAGGATGCAAAAAACAAATCCTGAGGTAGATGCTCTTTCTCCCTGTCTTTTATTTCTGTATTTTGTGGATTGGATTTCTGTTAATAGGTTTGTTTCATATCATAGATGGGGAAAGATCAGGAGACTTTAGAGCTGTGCCTGTCTTTTCTCCTCTATCTTGGCCAGAAGTCTTGTATGTTTTTGCTAAATGTGTACTGTTGAACTATATGTTAACTTAAGTAAAACTAATCATTCTATACATCCAAATATTTACAACATGGGAGCATTTAAGACCCTAGAAATATCAGGAATTTCTTTTGTAGAAAGTACTGAAGGTAGAAAAATATTTCCTACAGAACCTCCTTGTTTAAATTTATATGCTTTGGATTTTAAACATGAATGTTTTCTGCCCTGG
Organism: Macrotis lagotis; assembly: GCF_037893015.1. Classification (NCBI taxonomy): domain Eukaryota; kingdom Metazoa; phylum Chordata; class Mammalia; order Peramelemorphia; family Peramelidae; genus Macrotis; species Macrotis lagotis. The sequence goes on along the minus strand of NC_133662.1, from coordinate 89,136,326 downwards.
GTTGCCTGTCACACCCCAAATAGAAGAATTTATGATCATTCTATTTTGCTACAAGTATGGAATTCTCCTGATAGAGTTATTTCATGTGGTATTCTAGGCCATATTAAACCAATCATATATCCAGAAATAGGGTTAACTATTTCAGAGATATGGAAGGCTATGTCAGCAATAGATGAGATAAAGTATATACAATGGAATAAGATATTGAGCAAAATATCTTATGCAGAAAAAAATTGTTTGTGACTTCATGCACAGGACCAGATATTGCTTTCATGATAGGATTTTTAAAAAATGACAATATTAACAGATGAAAAGGGGTATAATGTTTACTGTTATAATTGCACTATGTGAGCACATGTAAATAAAAAAAGTGATGGATGATGATGATGTTTTCATGGTGAGACAAACCAAATTTTCTATAATACCCATGAAAATCAGCGACTGGTATGTGTTTCCTGCTGATGAGTTCTTAGAAAAGGTATTAAGGAGAATTAGGCAAAAGAGATTTGTTAGTTGCATTGTGTTTCGAATATTAAGTGTTGTGACAGCCATTGTGGCAGCCACGTCTACAGTTATTTATGTACAAGTGGTGAAAAAAGAAAAAATTAGAAGCTAAATATATTCCAGAATTATCAGAAAATGTTACTAGAAAATTAAAGGCTCAGGAGAGAATCAATGAAGATATGTATTGTTTGATTAATGCTTTACAAATCTTTGTAATGAATATAGGTGATTATGTGGATGTAGAAATGAGAGCACAATTGCAATGTGATTATAGATTTTCTGCTATTTTTGTTACTCCTTTAAAATGTAATACTTCACTTATTCTATGGGATAATATAAAATGTTATTTGAATGGAATAAGGTATAATGGTTCTATAACTATGGATATGAATCAATTACATAAAATTGTTAATAATATTGCATTGGCACCTAGAATGGAAATGGACTCAGATATTGATAATTTGCTAAACTTTGTTAATAGGTTTCATGTTTTTCAATTTATGAACCTATTAGTGAGCATGCTTCCTGGTATCTTTGCATTATTATGTATTATTCCCATTTGTCTCAAACGTCTTTTTTTTTCCTCTGGGACAAAATAAGGATGTCCTATCACACCTTCTAAAGCTTCAGCATGCCTAAGAAGTGGGAAATCTGTCAAGGACCAGCTCCTGAGAGTGATTAACTTAAATTTTGGTGATTTTTGCCACCAGAGATATGTATGTATTCTTGCACATTAAAAGGATTTGATGGCTCTCCAGTGAACTCTGACCTGAGACAATCTTTGGTGCCTGGAGGTATTTTTAGGAGGCTTTTCTGATAAGGAAGCTTGCAAATTTCTAATGAAAATATTGTAATTAACCCAGGAAATTGTGTAGCAGGGTCTTGTTTAACCTGTCATTCCTGGCATAAGTTTTTCTTATAAAAGTCTGAGTATCCAAGAATAAAACAATAGAGTTTGTATCACGACATTACATGCATGTCTCTATTTGGCCTGACTCTAGTGAAATGTTTAGATACACACCAGAACTATTGCTGGCAATAAAGATTGATGCAAAAAAGTTTAAATAAAATCTTAGCAAAGCAATTACAGGAAGTAACCACTAGGATAATACACTATGATCAAGCAGGATTCATACCAGCAATGAAGAATTAATTCAATATTATTAAAAACAATCAGCATAATTGACCATATCAATAAAAACCAAGCAGAAATCATATGATTGTCTCATTAGATGCTGAAAAAACTGTTGTCAAAATTCAGCATCCATTCCTACTAAAAACACTAGAGAGAAGAGGAATAAATGGACTTTTCTTAAAATGACAGGCAGTATATATCTGAAATGATCAACAAACATTATATGCAATGGGGATAAGCTAGAAGCATTCCTAATAAGATGGGAGTGAAACAAAGATGCCCATTATCATTACTATTATTCATTACTGTGTAGAAATGTTAGCTTTAGAATAAGAGAAGAAAAAGAAATTGATAGAATTAGAATTGGTAATGAAGAAACAAAGCTCTTAGAGAACCTTAGATAATTATCCAAAACCTACAGGAAACAGTAACTTTAGGAAAATCACAAGATATGAATTAAATCTTCATAAATCCTCATCATTTCTATATATTGCTAACGAGTCTACTGCCAATACAGAACTCTAAACCATTATGGAAACGACTATAAAACACTTTTCACACAAATATAATTAGATCTAAATAACTGGACAAATGTCAAATTCTCATGAGACTGTCATAATAATAATGAAAATGATAATAATAATAAAAATGAAAATTCTGCATAAATTAAATTTTTAAGTGTCAAAATTCCAAAAAATTATTTGAGTGTGCTAGAAAAAAATAGTAATTAAAATCATATAGAGAAACAAAATGTCAAGAATATCAAAGGAATTAATGAAAAAATGCAAAGGAAGGTAACCTGAAAAACTGGGTGATAGTATAGCAGAAACTAGAAATTGCCCAACATCTCACATCCTATACCCTGTTAAAGTCAAAATGGGTGCAGGATTTACCCATCAATGATAATATTATAAACCAATTCGGAGAACAAGGAGTAGTTGACCTGTCAGATCTATGGAAAAAGAAGCCCTTTATGACCAAAGAAGAGATTGAGAATACCATAAAAAAACAAATAATTGTGTTTACAAAATTTGGAATTTTTTGATTATATTAAATTAAATAGTTTTGCACAAACAAAACTTCTGAAACCAAGTTTAAAATACTGTGGCAAATTGTTAAACAATTTTTATGACTAGTGTTTCAGACAAAGGACTCATTTCTAAAATATAAGGAGAACTGAGTCAAATTCATATAAAAACTAGTTATTTCCCAAATGATATATGGTCAAAGGAAATGGAAAAGGCAGTTCTCAGAAAAAAAGAAATCAAAGTTACCTTTAGTCATATGAAAAAAAATGCTCTAAATACAAATTAAAATACCTCTGAGGTACCACCACACATCTGTCAAATTGACCTATCTGACTAGAAAGGATAAGGGATGTGGGAAATCTAGGACAATAATGATGGAATTGTGAACTCATTCAAACTTTCTGGAGAGCAATTTGGATTTGTACCCAAAGGGCAATAAAATGTGCATTCCCTTTGATCCAAAAAGCTACTACTGGTTCTGTATCCTGAAGAGATCATGAAAAGGAATAAAAACATTACATGGACAAAAATATTCATAGCAGCTCTTTTTGTAATGGCAAGGAATTAGCAATTGAAGAGATTCTGAGCAATTGGGAAATGGTTAAGCAAATTGTGGTACATATATATATATATATATATATATATATATATATATATATATATATATATTAATATATATATATTATATATATGATAGAACACTATTGTTTGATAAGAAATCATATGAGGGTCAGAATTTCAGAAAAGACTGGAAATATTGATGTAAATTGATACTGAGTGAAATGAGGAAACACTAGAACATCATACACACTACTAACAACATGGTGTGATGATCAATGGACTTCTTCATTTCAGCAGTACAATAATCAGAGACAATTTTAAAGGACTTGTGGTTGAAAATACCATGCATATCCAGAGAAGGAACTGTGGAGTTTAAATAAAGAATAAATTTTATTTTATTAAAATTTTAAAAGTTGTCTCATGTATTATGTAAAATTTTATTATCTCTAATATTTTCTACCTTCCTTTAGCATTTAATTGTTCCCTCATAACATGCTCAATTTTGATCTCTGTTTAATATGGTTACAAATGCAAAGCCTATATCAGATTATTTTCTGTTGGAGGGAGGGTAGAGAGAAGGGAAGGAGGGAGAAAAATTGTAAAACTCAAAACCTTGTAAAAAGAATATTGGTATAAATGACCATTGGAATAAATAAAATATTAGTATAATTAAAAATACTTCTCATCAAAACTCCTTTATAAGTAGTATATACCTAGATCCAATTTACATGATCTAATTAATAGAATGTTGGATATTTGAGTCTAAATCTGCCTCATATAGTCAATAGCTATGCAAACAAGGAAAAGTAACTTAAAATATTAAATTACCAAACATGCTGGATTTTATTGCTATTATTGTTATTAACCTCATCTTCATAAAGTAATGACAATGCAAAATATATACTTATAACACTGCAAATTATTATCTCCATTTGATAAATTCTCCCAGCTCTTCTTATTTGTGGATGACATCATACTCAAGGATGGGAACAGCTTCCTCAAGAGATTGTTGATATGAAATGGGAAGATCAAATGAGAAAAGAGTATATATTGTATAATACAATGATATTCAGTTAGCTGAGTTGCCCATTACGTAAGTCATTCACCTCTCAAATCTTTGTGAGGCACTAAAAATAGATGAGCTGGATTCAGAACTGTAGAGAGGGGAATGGATTATATGTCTGTAAAAGAATTTCAAGAAATCTCTTCTGATCCATACCACTTATAAATACACAAGAAAAGTAACATTAGAATTTTTCTGGGGACTTTCAGCCAAGAGGGTAGAGAGAAGCCAGGCACTATGCTAAGATCCCTTGATCTTCGCTCATATATAATATGAAACAAACCTCTTAATAGAAATTTGATTGACAAAAACCCAGAGAAAGAAGCTAGGATAAGAACATCTCCCTCGAGGTTTGTCTTCAGAGATCATGGATGAGTCAGGGGCAGAGAGCAGAGAGTCTACCAGGACTGGAAGAGAGCCAGACTAACCTAGGATCAGCTTTGAAGGCTTGGGAGTCACAGTCCAAGAACCAACTGAGACACAGAGGCATTGACTGTGGGACTGATGGTCTGGGGCACCTGTCAGGCCTGGAGGGTGAATTCCAGCTTGGAGAAATGCAGACATTGATCTGCTGGGCTCCTCTGGTCTGGAGGACCCAGACTTCATACATTAATTTCAGCTGAACCCTCTTCCCAGAACAAACACAATAACAGCCCACCCCACCCATCAGCCCTAGGCTCAGGCAGGGGCAGCAGAGTTCCCTCAACTGCCTAGGGAGAGTAATTACCTTGCTCCAGTGCATAGCCCACATTGTTCAAGGATAAAACTATCCAGAAGGGCATCCCACCCTCTTCATACCAAGAGAAACAGCCACAAATCAAGATCACAGAAACCCCAGGGAAAGCAACTAGCACCCCCCCATTGCCTGAACCACTTGAAATTATTAATCCCAGGGAGCAAAGTCTTAAGCACCTCCTATTGGCCAGCCCATTGGGAGTTACTAAAGCCAGTGCGTAAAGCCTCTCAGGACCTCAACACCAAACTTCTATGAACCAGACCATCCCGCAACACAAGATCTTAAGAAATTGAAGAAATACAAGAAGAAAGGGGGGGTCCATAAAAACTACCTAGAAGATAATGACACTAACTGAGAGAGATCTAGAACCTCTAAGGAGAATATTATTTGGTCTCCAGCCCAAAAAGACTTCCTTGAAGAAATCAGGATGGAGTTTAAAAGTCAAATGGAAAATTTGGGAGAGAAAATTAATACCTTGCAACAAGAAAACAAATCCTTTCAAAATACAATTGAACAAATGCAAAAGAAAATAATTCTCTCAAAACTTCAATTGGTCAAATGGAAAACTCTTTCAAAAACAGAATTTACCAATTGGAAAAGTATTTGCTAAAGATAAATGAAAAATATTCTTCTCTAAATAAAAGAATGCAGTCTGTGAACACTAATGACTTCACAAGACACCAAAAACATGTTAAACAAAAACAAAAAATAAAAAATAGAAGAAAATGTAAAATACTTCATCAATAAAACCACTGATCTCAAGAATAGAATGAGAATAGACAACTTAAGAATCATTGGGCTCCCTGAAAATATTGAAGAGTAAAAACGTCTGGACTTAATATTACAGAATATATACAGCAGTGATGGAAAATTGCCCTGACATCATGAAACCAGAAGACGAAAGAGTTATTGAAAGAATACATTCATCCCCTCCAGAAAGGGGTCCCAAAATGAAAACACCAAGGAATATTGTGGCCAAATTCCAAAACTATCAGATAAAAGAGAAAATCCTGCAAGCAGCCAGAAAGAAACAATTTAGACAGCAAGTAGCCACAGTAAAAATTACACAGGACCTGGTTACATCAATATTAAGGGACAGAAGAGTCTGGAATGCAATATTCCAAAAAAGAAAGGGAACTTGGAATACAGTCAAAAATCCACTATCTGGGAAAACTGAGCCTTATTTTTTAGGGAAAAGTTGGATATTTAATGAAATAGGAGACTTCCATGTTTTCCTGATGAAAAGACCAGAGCTAAATATAAAATATGGACTTCAAACAGGAGAATCAAGAGAAAAATTAAAAGTGAAAAGAGATAAGAACAAAAACTGCTATCAAATAATATGAAATTGGCTATATTCCCTACCTGGGAAAAAGACTAATAATTCTTGATCATTATAATTCTATTACAGAGAATCTACTTAGCCAGAAGTGTTGGACAATCATGACTTTTCTGTGACTCAGAATAGAATGATTTAAAAACAATACCTGCTTAAAAACAGAGACAGTAAAAAAACAGGAGGATAGAGGAGATTGAATGGGGTAAATCTCATTATATTAAGAGTAACAAAGGACCTATTACAATATAGAGGGGAAGGAGAGAGTAGGTGAAAACCACTTGAATCTTACTTTCATGAGATTTGTCTTAAAATTAACATACATACACTCAGCTAAGTTAAGAATTTATCTTACCTTTCAAGTATTAAAAGGAGAAAAGGGGAGGAAAAAGTGTAACTGACAGAAGGAAGGGAATGAAGAAGTGTCAAAGCGAAAGGGGAAAGAAAGGGGGGCGTTGGATATAGGAGGTAAAACACACTGAAGGTGGTGATATTCAGAAAGAAAATACTGGGGAAAATGGATGAAGTGAAAAAATGGGAAAATAAAAAGAGAGGGAAGATAGAAAGGAGGGCAATAAGAAGTTAGTAATTATAACTTTGAATGTGAATGAGATGAAATCTCCCTTAAAATGTCAGTGAATGGTTGAGTGGATTAGAAACCAGAATCCTACAATATGCTGCATGCAAGAAACTCATTTGAAGCAGAGAGATACATATAGAGTAAAATGTTGGAGCAAAATATATTTTGCTTCAGCTGAAATAAAAAAAAAAACAGGGGTAGCAATCCTTATCTCAGACAAAGTAGCTGCAAAATTAGATATCATTAAAAGGGATAAGGAAGGAAACTATATGCTCCTAAAAGGTCCCATAGACAATAAAGTAATCAATACTAAATCTATATGCACCAAATAGCATAGCATTCAAATTTTTAGAAGAGAAATTGAATGAGCTGAAGGAAGACATAGACAGAAAAACTTTGCTGATGGTAGAACTCAATCTCCTGCACTCAGATTTACATAAATCTAATCATAAATAAACAAGATGGAAGTTAAGGGGGTAAATAGATTGTTAGAAAACCTAGACATGATAGACTTTAGGGAGGAAAGTGAATGGGGATAGAAAGAAATATATATTTTTTTCAGCAGTACATGGCATTTACACAAAAATTGACCATGTTCTAGGGCATAAATCCTAATAGTCACTTGCAGAAAGGTAGAAATAGTGAATACATCTTCAGATGATAATGCAAAAAAAAAAATAAACAACACGAAGTATTGGAACAGGAAGGCACAGACACAGAACTCATTGGTAACTAAACAAACTCATGTTAAGGAATGAGTGGATCAAACAAGAAATTATAGAAAGCATTAATGATTTCATCCTAGATAATGACAATAATGAAACAACATACCAAAACTTATGGGATAAAGTCAAGGCAGCTGTCAGGGGATATATTATATCTTTAAATGCTTATGTGAATAAATTAAAGAAAGAAGAAATCAATGAACAAAAAATGCAACTAAAAAGAGAATAAATTAAAAATCCCCAATTAAATCTCAAATTGGAAATTCTAAAAATTAAAGGAGAAATTAATAAATTCAAAAGCAAGAAAATAATTGAACTAATAAATAAAACTAAGAGTTGATTTAATAAAAAAATTGAATTTGAAAAACCTTTGGTTAATTTGATGAAAAACAAAGAAGTAAACCAAATTGCTAGTATTATAAATGAAAAATATGTGCTCATCACTAATGAAGGAGGAAAGTAAAGTAAAATTCAAAATTATTTTGCTCACCTCTATGCCAATAAATTTGATAATCTAAGTTAAATAGATGAATATTAACAAAAACATTGCTGAAATTACATACCAAAATAACCCTATCTCAGAAAAGAAATTCAACAAGACATCAATGAACTCCCAAAGAAAAAATATCCAGTGCTACAGAGATTCACGAATGAATTATATCAAATTTTAAGGAAAAATTAGTTCCAATTCTATATAAATTCTTTGGGAAAATAGGTAAAGCTGGAACTATGCCTGTTTCTATGACACCAATATGATGCTATACTTAAACCAGGAAGACTCAAAACAGAGAAAGACAATTATAGATCTATGTCCCTGATGAATATAGAAGCAAAAATCTGAAGTAAAATCTTGGCAAAATAATTACACATTTTACACAATTTTATACTATTTCACACAAATTACACAATTACCTACTTATCACTAGGATAATACATTACAATCAAGTAAGATTTATCCCAGGAATGCAGGGCTGGTTCAATATTATGAAACCTGTAAATATCATTAATTATATCAATAAGAAACCTAGTAGAAATCATATGAGTTCATCAATAGATGCTGAAAAATTTTTGATAAAATACATCACCCATTAATACTGAAAACACTACAGAGTGTATGAATAAATGAATTGTTCCTTAGACTAATAAGTAGTAACTCTCTGAAACCATCAATGAGCATTATAGGTGATGAGGATAGTCTAGAGGCATTCCCATTAAGACCACAAGTTGAAGCAAGGATTCCCTTTATCACCACTACTATTCAATAATGTTTCAGAAATGATAGCTTCAACAGTACAGCAAGAGAGGAAAAAGAAATTGAAGGAATTAGATTTGGGAAAGAAGAGACAAAACTGTCGCTCTTTGCAAATGACATAATGGTATACCTAGAGAATCCAAAAAAAAATATATAAAAACTACTAGAAATAATTAGCAACTTAAGCAAAGTCACAGGATATAAAATAAATCTCACTAAATCCTCAACATTTCTATATATGACTATCAAGAAGCAGTAGAAAGAGCTAGAAAGAGAAATCCCATTCAATGTAACTTCAGACAATATAAAATACTTAGGAGTCTACCTATCAAGGCAGATTCAGAAAATTTTTGAAAACAATTAGAAAAAACTTCTTACACAAATAAAATCAGATTTAAATAAATGGGTAAATAACAACTGCTCGTTGATCAGCTGAGCTTATGTACTAAAAATGACAATGCTACCAAAATTAAATTATTTATTTAGTGCCCTATCCATCAAAATTCCAAAAAGAGTAATTTAATGAATTAGAAAAAAAATTCTAAATAAAGTCATATGGAGAATTGAAAAGTCAAGAATTTCCAGGGATTCAATGAAAGATAGTCCAGAAATTGGTGGCTTAGCCCTCCAGATCTAAACTGTGTGGTATTGCTAAGAAATAGAATGGTAGATCAGTGGGATAAACTAGGTGCAATAGCAGGAAATGATTAGAGTAATCTGCTGTTTGACAAACCCAAAGAGTCCATTTTGGGGGATTAAAAACTCTCTCTTTGATAAAACCTCTTGGGAAAATTGTAAATTAGTATAGAAGAAACTTAGTTTAGGCCAATGCCTCACACCCTATACCAAAAAATGGTCAAAATGGATAGAAATTTAGACATAAAAAACAATATTATCAAAAAACTAGGAAATCAAGGAATAGTTTACTTGTCAAATCTATGAAAATTGAAGCAGTTTCTGACCAAGAAAGAGATGAAGAACATTATTAAAAACAAACTAGATTATTTTGATTATATTAAATTACAAAAAAGCTTTTGCACAAACAAAACCACTGTAACCAAGATAAAAAGAAATGTAGTAAATTGGGAAATAATTTTTACAATTAGTATTTCTGACAATGGTCTCATTTCTAAAATATAAAGCAAACTGAGTCAAATTTTCTTAAAAAAAGCCATTCCCCAATTGACAAATGGTCAAAGGATATGCAAGGGCAATTTATTGATGAGGAAATCAAAGAGATCCATAGTCCTATGTAAAAAGTTGCTCTAAATCACTACTTATTAGACAAATACAATTTTTTCTTAAATTTATTTTTATTAAAGATATTATTTGAGTTTTACAATTTTCCCCCCAATCTTGCTTCCCCCCCCCAACGGAAAGTACTCTCTCAGTCTTTACTTTGTTTCCATGTTGTACCTTGATCTAAATTCGGTGTGATGAGAGAGAAATCATATCCTTAAAGAATAGAAGAGAAGTCTAAGAGGTAACAAGATCAGACAATAAGATATCTGTTTTTTTCTAAATTAAAGGGAATAGTCCTTGCACTTTGTTCAAACTCCACAGCTCCTTATCTGGATATAGATGGCACTCTCTTTTGCAGATAGCTCAATATTGTTCCCGACTGTTGCACTAATGGAATGAGCAAGTCCTTCAAGGTTGAATGTCACTCCCATGTTGCTGTTAGGGTGTACAGTGTTTTTTTTGGTTCTGTTCATCTCACTCAGCATCAGTTCATGCAAATCCCTCCAGGCTTCCCTGAATTCCCATCCCTCCTGGTTTCTAATAGAACAATAATGTTCCATGATATATATATATATATATATGTATATATATATATATATATATATATATATATATGTATATATATATATATATATGTATATATATATATATATATACATATATATATATATATATCACAGTTTGCTAAGCCATTCCCCAACTGAAGGACATTTACTTGATTTACAATTCTTGCCACTACAAACAGGGCTGCTATAACCATTTTTGTACCAGTAATGTTTTTACCCTTTTCCATCATCTCTTCAGGGTATAGACCCAGTAGTGGTATTGCTGGGTCAAAGGGTATGCACATTTTTGTTGCCCTTTGGGCACAGTTCCAAATAGCTCTCCAGAAGGGCTGGATGAGTTCACAGCTCCACCAACAGTGAAATAGTGTCCCAGATTTCCCACAACCCTTCCAACAATGATGATTAGCCTTCCTGGTCATATTGGCCAATCTGTAAGGTGTGAGGTGGTAAATCAGAGAAGCTTTAATTTACATTTCTCTAATAATTAATGATTTAGAGCATTTTTTCATATGGCTATGGATTGCTTTGATCTCCTCATCTGTAAATTGCTTTTGCATATCTTTGACCATTTGTCAATTGAAGAATGGCTTTTTGTTTTAAAAATATGGCTCAGTTCTCTGTATATTTTAGAAATGAGTCCTTTGTCAGAATCATTAGTTGTAAAGATTGTTTCCCAATTTACTACATTTCTTTTGATCTTGGTTACATTGGTTTTATCTGTGCAAAAGCTTTTTAATTTATTGTAATTGAAATCATCTAATTGATTTTCAGTGATGTTCTCCAACTCTTCCTTAGTCATAAACTGCTCCCCTTTCCATAGATCTGACAGGTAGAGTAGTCCTTGATCTTCTAATTTGCTTATAGTATTGTTTTTATGTCTATGTCCTGTAACCATCTGGATCTTATCTTGGTAAAGGGTGTGAGGTGTTGGTCTAATCTAAGTTTCTTCCATACTAACTTCCAATTGTCCCAGCAATTTTTATCAAAGAGGGAATTTTTATCCCAATGGCCATACTCTTTGGGTTTATCAAACAGCAGATTACTGTAATCATCTCCTGCTTTTACACCTAGTCTATTTCACTGGTCTACCACTCTATTTCTTAGCCAATACCAAACAGTTTTGATGACTGATGCTTTATAATATAATTTTAGATCAGGTAGGGCTAAGCCACCTTCTTTTGCACTTTTCTTTCATTGAGCTCTTGGCGATTCTTGACTTTTTATTTCTCCATTTGAATTTATTTACAATTTTTTCTAACTCGTTAAAGTAATTTTTTGGAATTTTGATTGGTAGGGCACTAAACAGATAGTTTAGTTTTGGTAGAATTGTCATTTTTATTATATTAGCTTTACCTATCCATAAGCAGTTGATATTTGCCCAGTTATTTAAATCTGATTTAATTTACGTGAGAAATGTTTTATAATTGTTTTCAAAAAGATTCTGAGTCTGTCTTGGCAAATAGACTCCAAAGTATTTTATATTGTCTGAGGTTACTTTGAATGGGATTTCTCTTTGTAGCTCCTCCTGCTGTTTCTTGCTAGACATATATAGAAAAGTTTAGGATTCATGAGGGTTTATTTTATAACCTCCAACTTTGCTAAAATTGGTAATTGTTTCCAGTAGTTTTTTGGATGATTTCTTGGGATTCTCTAGGTAGAACATCATGCCATTTGCAAACAGTGAGAGTTTTGTCTCTTCCTTCCCAATTCTAATTCCTTCAATTTCTTTTTCTTCACTAATTGCTGATGCTAACATTACTAATAAAATATTGAATAGTAGTGGTGATAATGGGCATCCTTGTTTTACCCCTGATCTTATTAGGAATGGATCTAGCCTCTCCCCATTGAATATAATGCTTGTTGAAGGTTTCCAAGAGATAGTGCTAATTATTTTAAGGAAAACTCTATTTATTCCTACACTCTCTAGTTTTTTAAGAGGAATGGATGCTGTATTTTGTCAAAAGCTTTTTCAGCATCTATTGATATGATCATATGATTTCTGATAGGTTTGTTGTTGATATAATTGAGTATACTAGCAGTTTTCCTAATATTGAACCAACCCTGTATTCCTGGAATAAATCCTACTTGATCATAATGTATTATCCTAGTGATGACTTGTAATCATTTTGCTAAGATTTTGTTTAGGATTTTTGTATCTATATTCATCAGGGAAATAGGTCTATAATTTTCTTTCTCTGTTTTAACTTTTCCTGGATTAGGTAACAGTACCATATTGGTTTCATAGAAAGAGTTAGGCAGAGTTCTATCTTTCCCTATTTTTCCAAAAAGTTTACATAGGATTGGAACCAATTGTTCCTTAAATGTTTGGTAGAATTCACTTGTGAATCCATCAGGCCCCGGAGATTTTTTTTAGGGAGTTCACTACTGACTTGTTGAATTTTTTTTCTGAGATAGGGTTGTTTAGGTATTTAATCTCTTCTTGATTTAAGCTGGGAAATTTGTATTTTTGTAAATATTCAGCCATTTCACTTAGATTATCATATTTATTAGCATAGAGTTGGGCAAAGTAATTTTGAATTATTACTTTAATTTCCTCCTCATTGGTGGTGAGTTCACCTTTTTCCATTTATGAACCTAGAAATTTGGTTTTCTTCTGTCTTTTTTTAATCAAATTGACCAAAGGTTTATCAATTTCATTGTTTTATTTCATAATACCAACATTTGGTTTTATTTATTAATTTAATAGTTTTTTTGCTTTTGATCTTATTAATTTCTCCTTTAATTTTTAGAATTCCTAATTTGGTATTTAATTGTGGATTTTTGATTTGTTCTTTCTCTAATTTTTTTAGCTGCATGTTTAGTACATTGATTTCCTCTTTCTCCAATTTATTCATGTAAGCATTTAGAGCTATAATATATGCCCTGAGAGTCGCTTTGAATGAATCCCATAGGTTTTGGTATGTTGTTTCATTACTATCATTATCTAGGGAAAAATGGTTAATTCTTTCTATAATTTGTTTTTTGGTTCAATCATTTTTTAAAATAAGGTTATTCAGTTTCCAATTTGTTCTGGGTCTATAGCTCCTTGGCCCAGTATTGTATATGACTTTTATTTCATTGTGATCTGAGAAAGATGTATTCACTATTTCTGCCTTTTTTGCAGTTGATCATTAGGTTTTTATGTCCTAGTACATGGTCAACTTTTGTATAAATTCCATGTACTGCAGAGAAAAGGGTTTATTCCTTTCTCTCCCCATTCAATTTCCTCCAAAAGTCTACCATATCTAATTTTTCTAACAATCTATTTACCTCCTTAACTTCTTTCTAGTTTATTTTATGATTCGATTTATCTAGATCTAATAGCGGGAGGTTTACTTCTCCCACTAGTAGAGTTTTGCTGTCTATGTCTTCCTGTAATCTTTCAGCTTCTCCTCTAAGAATTTGGGTGCTGTCCCACTGGGTGCATATATATTCAATATTGAAATGACTTTATTGTCTATGATACCTTTGAGAAGGATAAAGTTTCCTTCCTTATCTCTTTTAATGCTATCTATTTTTGCTGCTGCTTTGTCTGAGATAAGGATTGCTACCCAAGCTTTTTTTACTTCAGCTGAAGCAAAATATATTTTGCTCCAACATTTTACCTTACTCTATATGTATCTCTCTGCTTCAAATGAGTTTCTTGTAGGCAGCATATTGTAGGATTGATTCTGGTTTTTAATCCACTCTGCTATTTGCTTACTTTTAAGGGAGAGTTCATCACATTCACATTGAAGGTTGTGATTACTAATTCTTTATTGCCCTCTGTGCTATCTTCCCTCTGTTTGTATTTTTTCCCCTTTCCCCCCTTTTATTCATATTCCCCAGTATTTTGTTTTTGAACACTACCCCCTTCAGTGTGTTTGCCCTCCTATATCACACCCTCCCCTTTCTTTCCCCTTTCCCTTTTTCTCTTTTCCCTTCCCTTCCTTTTGTTATTTCCCCTTATTTCCCCCAATTCCCCTTCCCTTTCTCCGTCCCCCCTCCCCTTTTCCCCTTTTAATACTTGAAAGGTTAGATGTTTTATAAGTTAACTGAGTATGTGTAGGTTGACTTTAAGCCAAGTCTGATGAGAAGAAGATTCAGGTGTTTCTCCTCTGCTCCCTTCTTCCCCTCTATTACCATAGGTTTTTGGTACCTCTTAGTGTAATGAGATTTACCCCATTCAATCCCTTCCCTCCTCCCGTCTCTTTCCTGTACCCCTTTTTAAGGAGGTAGTCTTTTTTAGATCTAAGTCATAGAAAATTCTGAGTGTCTGTCCCTTCTAGTTCAGTATATTCTATCGAACAGAGTCAAAATTTCTGAGAGTTATTAGTCTTTCTCCCAAGTGGGGTTAGAGCCAGTTACATCCCATTAGATAGCAGTCTCATGGATAGGTCATGAATGTCCATCATTTCTGGCTAGGTATATTCTCTCTGTTAGAGTTACAATTTTCAAGATTTATGAGAATCCCCCCCCCCAATACTGGGATATAGCCAGTTTCAACTTACTGGATTGCATTTTTTCCCTTTTACCACCCCCTCCTTTTTTTTACCTTTTCATGTGTCTCTTGAAACTCCTGTTTGATGTCCAAATTTTCTGTTTATCTCTGGTCTTTTCATCAGAAATTTTTGGAATTCTTCCATTTCATTAAATGTTCATCTTTTTCCCTGGAAGGGAAAGCTCAGTTTTGTGGGAAAGTAGATTCTTGGCTGCATTCCAAGCTCCCTTGCTCTTCAAAATATCTCATTCCAGGCCCTTCGATCCCTTAATGTTGATGTAGCCAGGTCCTGCGTGATCCTTACTGTGGCTCCTTGATATTTAAATTGTTTCTTTCTGGCTGCTTGCAGATTTTTCTCTTTTATCTGAAAGTTCTGGAGTTTGGCCACAACATTCCTTGATGTTTTCATTTCAGGATCTTTTTCTGGTAGGGATCGATGTACTCTTTCAATAACTTTTTTGCCCTCCAGTTCCATGATATCAGGGCAGTTTTCTATCACTAGCTCCTGTAATATTAAGTCCAGGCTTTTTGTCCTCTTCAATGTTTTCAAGAAGTCCTATAATTTTCAGGTTGCCCCTCCTCTATCTTTTCTCGAGGTCAGTGGTTTTGTTGATGAGATATTTTACATTTGCTTCTATTTTTTCTAATTTTTGATTTTGTTTAACTGACTCTTGCTGTCTCATGGAGTCATTAGTTCCTGTAGACTCAATTCTTTTTTGGGGGGAGGAGTTTTCTTCATTAACCTTTTGCAACTCCTTTTCCAATTGGTCAATTCTACTTTTGAAAGAACTTTCCATTTGACCAATTGATGTTTTGAGAGAATTAATTTCTTTTTGCATTTGCCCATTTGAAGATCTGAGAGATTTATTCTCATTTTGTATTTGTCCAATTGTACTTTCTAAGGTTTTTTTTTTTCTTGTTGCAAGGTATTGTCTCTCCTGAATTTTTAAGCTCCTTCCTTATTTCTTTAAGGAAGTCTTTCTGTGCTGGAGACAAGATTTTATTCTCCTCAGAGGTTCCAGGTTTCTCTGAGTTAAGGTCTTTCCCTTCCAGGAATTTTTCTATGTATCCACCTTTCCACTGACCCTTCTTCATTTTGCTAAAACCTAAGTTGTGGAGGGGCTGGTTCACAGGGGCTTGGGATCACTAAAGACTTTACTCACTGAGTGCAGTTTCTCTGGCTGGCCAGTAGGAGGTGCTGGTTGCTTTCTCTGGAGTTCCTGTTTCCTTGGTTGAGACCTTCTCCCTTTGCTTGAGGGGAGGGGTTGGAGCTATTGAATTCTTTTGCCTTCAATCAATGGTGGGCTTTACCCTGGCCTGAGGTCATTGCTCAGCTGGGCTGGTTCTTCTGCTCACACACCTGGGCCTGAGGCAGAAATAATTTGCATTTCTTTGTTTGGGAATAGGTCCCAGCCCCAATGGGGGCATGGACTCAGAGTTCCTCAGACCTGAGGAGCCCAGGGATGGTGTCCGCAGCTCTCCTGCACCAGAACTCTCCCCCCAGCCCCATCCCCAAGCTCCAGGGGAACAGCACCAACACCAGTGCCTCCGCTCACCTTCCGACCCAAGCCCCTGTTGTCCAGCCCCACTCTGTTCCAGCAGGTCTGGCTCTTGGGCCCTCAGACTCCCTGTTCCAATTCAGGGGTTAATCTGGTTGGTCCGGGGCTGATCCTCCCTCTGAGCCCAGACTCACCCGCCCAAATTCTGCCAAAGATGTTGCCCGGAGACAAATTTTGATATGGATGTTCTTTCTCCTGGTTTTCTTTCTGGGTTTTGTGGGTCAGATTTCTTTTAAGAGGTTTGTTTCATGTGATAGATGGGGAAGAGATCAGGGGACTTTAGAATTGTGTCTGTCTTCTCTCCGCCATCTTGGCCAGAAGTTTCGATAAATGCAAATTAAAACATCTCTGAGTTACCACTTCACACCTCTCAGTCTGACTAACTTGATGAGACAGGACAATGATCAATGTTGGAAGGGATATGGGAAATCTGGGACACTAATACATGGGTTGTGGAGTTGTGAACTCATCCAACCTTTCTGGAGAGCAATTTGGAATTACACCCAATGGGCAACCAAAAATGTGCATATTCTTTGATCTAGCAATATAACTACTGGGTCTATATCCTGAAGAGATCATGAAAAAGGGTGAAAACATCACTTGTACAAAAATATTCATAACAACCCTGTTTGTGGTGGGAAAGAATTGAAAATTGAGTAATTGTCCATTGATTGGAGAATGGCTGAATAAATTATGGTGTATTTATATTATGGAACACTCTTGTTCTATTAGAAATCAGGAATAATGGGAATTCAGAGAAATCTGGAAGGATTTGTATGAACTTATGCTGAGCGAGATGAGAAAAACCAGAAGAATATTTTACAGCATAAGAGCAGCATGAGGGTGATGATCAACCTGATTGGACATGTTTATTCCATTAGTGCAAGAATCAGAGGGGCAGCTAGGTGGCATAGTGGATAAAACACTGGCCCTGGAGTCAGGAGTACCTGGGGTTCAAATCTGGTCTCAAAAACTTAATAATTATCAGCTATGTGGCCTTGGGCAAGCCACTTAACCCCATTTGCCTTGCAAAAACCTAAAAAAATAATCAATCACAATTTAGGGGTATCTGTGATGGAGAATATCATCTGTATCCAAAGTAGGAATTGTGGAGTTTGAATGAAGACCAATGAATTTTACCTTTAATTTAAAAAACAAACAAACAAACATACAAATAAACAAAAAAAATTGTCTTATTATGCAATCTTTTTATCTCATACTTTTTTTTTTCTTTAAGGATATGCTGTCTCTCTCATCTCATTCAACTTAGATCAATGTATACCATGGAAACAATATAAAGACTAACATACTTCATTTTAAGGGCAGGGAGGAGGAGGGAAGTGAGATTAGGAGAAAAATTGTAAAATTAAAAAATAATATTTTTTATAAAAAGAATTCTTCTGAATACCAATTATAGAATGCTACAAATTTCAAAAGATCAAAATTTTGGCACAGGACAATGAAGTTATGTGTTGGACGTAAATGAATAATGGCCTATAATCAAATTGTATTTTTCAAGCAGTGTAACTATAATATCAGCAAACCTAAGGCAGAGAAATAAAGTGCCCAGGGACAGAGATAAGTAGGCAGATAAGAGGCAATCCAGCTAAACTGTCATGTTATTCTCTTCCAAACAACTTTAAAACAATTCCTCAAATTAAATTTGGTAAAGACAGATCCAAAACAAGACCACTGGGGAATTTTTTTTTTCCTTTTAGGAGTTCAAGGAGACAAAACCAATATAAAGCTCTAAGGTTCTCCTGAAATAACTTTAAATGAAAACTCTAAAGAGACCCTAAAATTACAGAAGCACAGAAAATAAAAAAAATAAAACAAAAACTATAGTGAAAAAAGTTCCTAACTCAAGATATCATGGAAAGTTTTCAGAATAGGTCAATCTTAAGTGGAAAAAAGGCTTGTATAGCACAGTGTATGAAGGAGAGCTGGGAATCCTGAGGGAGGTTCTTAAGCTATAGTGTAGCTAACATGTGAGCTCAATAAACCAGCCATATAAGCATGCCAATAGTGAGGATCTCAACCCCAGGTGAAAGACAAAATTTAAGCCCAGGAAATCTAGTAAAATAGGTGGGACTGGGTTGAGCAACTCTAACATGGGAAACAAACCACTAGTACCTGAAAAGCTAGTAGCTTTTTTTTTTCCAAGTAGTAAGGCAAGGGACCAAATCCCTAGTCCCAGCAGAAAAGCCTGGCATTATACCCTGTGCCCCCAGGAATCAATCTCAACTATCTAAAATAAAGAAAACAACAATATTGTTTACTTCTGTTCTGATAGATAATAGAAACACTAACTCAGAAGAGGAAAGTATTGAAAAATACTTAAGTGAAAAGCCTCACAGGGGTTTACTAATTTTTCTCAATTCCAAAAAAACCTTTATAGAACTCCAAAAGGATTTTTAAAACCAGAGAAGAAAGGAAGAAGAAAAGTGGAGAAAAGAGAGTTATCAGGAGAATTGTGAAAGACTGACTTATGAAAATAATACCTTTAATTAATACTAAAATTTCCCAATTGGTCAAAGAACTCAAAATTTGAAAAAAAAATGTTAAAAAATTGTCTTTAAATATAACTTAATAAAATAATAAAAAATTTTAAAACAGATATCAGCAGAAGTTTATGAAAGAAGCATATTTTTAGACTTGTATAGAGGTCATATGCAATAAAAGCAATAATGACTATAGCACAAGAAACTTCAAAAGCTTCCATCTCATAAACATAATATTGGCTGGACAATGGTCAGAAAAAAATTACAGGGGATCCTCTGAAGGCACTGATTGGCAATTCTATTATTTATATGAAGTTCTGGTTCACAGTTCCAAGGGGACAGAATAACTTAAGGTTGGTCACAAGAGAGAAGGGGCTCTGTTCACACTTCCAAGGAAAAGAAAGAACTAGCACATGTGACTTCAGGAGGTTAGATTAGGGTAAAGAACATACCTCTGTCTTTGCTAAAGACAAAAATGTGCAGATCCACAGGACTAGTTCAGAAAACAACAGAATGAAAGAACCTGAAGTTTGGTCCTATTTAAAATTTAAAGTCAAGAAATAGACTGGACAAATGGACAAACAACAACACAAAATATTTTAAAAAGTCACTATAATGGCAGAAAAGACCAAGACATAAACTTAGGAAAAAATAGTATAAAAATAGCTACAATAAAAATCATAAAAGAAAAATCATAATTGAACACAAGTCCAAGAAAGATTTTTGGAAGAAGTAAAGAAAGAGATCAGAGTGGTAGAGGAAAAGCTTGCAATACAAATGAAAATAATGCAAGAGAGTTATATAAAAAAAGAAATAATAGGGGCAGCTAGGTGGCATAGTGGATAAAGCACGGGCCCTGGAGTCAGGAGTACCTGGGTTCAAATCTGGTCTCAGACACTTAATAATTACCTAGCTGTGTGGCCTTGGGCAAGCCACTTAATCCCATTTGCCTTGCAAAAACCTAGAAAATAATAATAGTTTGGTAAAAGAGGCACCAAAAAAAACCTTGAAGAAAATACCTCCAAAATCTAAATTGAACTAATGATAAAAGAGGCTCAAAGATTCACTTCAGGAAAAAAAAAATAGTTAGACATGACCAAATGGAAAAAGAAGTACAAATTCTCACTGAAGTAAACATTTCCTTAAAAATTAGAAGTGGGTAATCAAAAACTATTGACTCAATGAGCTATCAAAAAAGTCCAAGCCTGGAAAAATTTGAAAAAAAAATTTCATTAGAATATCCATTGACCTACAAAATACATCAAAATAGAGAGAATATAACAATGATTAGGTTACCTGACAGTCATTATTAGAGAAAAAAATCTAGATGTCTTATGTCAAGAAATTATTAAGAAATACTCCCCCAACATTCAGAGTAAAATGGGAAATGAAAGAATCTAACACCTTCAGAAAGAGATTCCAAACTGAAATTTCTCAGAAATATTATATGCAATTTCCAGAGCTCTCAGGTCAAAGAGAAAATACTCCAAAATATATAAACAATTCAATATCTCAAAACCACTATCAGGATCACACAAGAATTATGGGCTTCCACATTAAAGGAGTGAATTGGTAACATATTCTTGATTATACTATATGCATACATATATATATATATATACATATATCTATACATATATATGTATATGTATATACTAGGATTATAGCTAAGAATAACCTATGCAGCAAAACTGACTAATTTCTTTTGGGATGAAAAGGAATATTTAATGAAATAGAATACTTTCAAGCAATATTGATGAAAAGTAGAGAGCTGATTAAAAATTTAATATTAAAACAAGATTCAAAAGAGGCATAAAATATAAATATGAAAAACTAATCATAGCATTCTCAAAAATTTACACTGTTCATATGCCTCCATAGGAAGATGATACAATTAACTCCTAAGGACTTAATTATTATTAAGGCACTTAAAAGGAATTTACATAGACAGAAGTTATGGATATGAGTTAATTATGTTGGAATGATCTCCATAAAAAAGGATGAGAAGGAGGGGTGCATTTAGAGAAAGGGAAAGGGAGATGTAGAATGGGGAAATTTTTCTCATATAAAAGAGACATTCATGAAGAGCCTTTACTGTGTAGAACAAAATGTGATGGGAACAATGCTTCAAAACTAAATCTTATCAGAATTCTTCAAAGAGGAAAGAATGTATCATACACTCAATTATGTATAGAAATATAAATTCTTCAATAGGGAAATAGAAGGGAAAGGAACATTTTTTAAAGAGGGAATGATTAAAGGCAGGACAGATTACTAGGGGCAGTGTTAGAAGCAGAATGCTCTTTTGAAGAATGATAGTATAAAAAGAGAAAAAAAACAAGAAAAATGGTATGGAGAGAAAAAATAAACATAACTGTGATTTTGCATGTGACAATATAGTATATATAAAATAGAAGCATATAGCAAAATGTCTTAGAAATATGAATTGAACTGTATGTACTTACAATTGACACATTTGAAACTGAAAGATACATGCAAAGTTAAAATGAAGTACTGGAGCAGAATCTGATTCAGCTAAATTAATAAACTAATAAAACAAGTCAACTTGATCTCAGACAAGGCAAAAGCAAAACAAACCTAAACAAAAGGGGGATAATCAATACAACTTCAGATAATGAAGTATTTTTAAAATTATAGCAATTCTCAATTAAAGACTTTATTTCTCAAATAGATGATGGGTAACAGGAAAGTGGTCAAATAATACAAACAGACAGTTTTCAGAAGACAAAATCAAAGTTTTCTATAATCTTATGAAAATGCTCTTAATATTAATTGAATTAAAAGAAATCTGAGGTACCTCCTCACATGTATCAAAAATTACAAATGTAAGATGCAATGAGGAAAAAAATAGATACATTAATAGATCATTGGCGAGTTGTGAACTGATAAAACCATTTTGAAGGACAATTTGGAATTAGACCCAAAGAACCATAAGACTAGATGTACCTTTTGTTCCAGTGAGAGATCAAAGAAAAGGAAACAACCTTATATGTTCAAAAATATATGTAGGAACCCAATTTGTAGTAGCAAAGGATGGGAAATACTAATCAATATGGAACTGACTATGTGTTGTGGTACATCATTATAATATAGTATTCTTGAGGAGGGGACATGGTTTCAGAAGAAAAGAAAAAGAAAGACCTGTATGAATAGATAGAAAGTGAAGTTAGAAGAATCATGAAATCATCCTGCATAGCACTAGCAATGTTGCAATGATGATTAATTGTGAAAGATTTGACTACTTTGATCAATACAATTATCCAAGACAATCCCAAAGGACTTGTGATGAAAACATGCTATCCATAACCAGAGTAGAATCGAGAATCTGACTATAAATTGAATTATTATTTTCTCCATTGTTTTATTTTTCTTTTTTGGAAATATCTCATGTGTTATGAATGATTTCAAATACATAATTAATATCACATAGCTTGTTTTCTCCATGAGTGTGGGAGAATTTTTGCTGGGGAGGGAGAGAATTTGAAACCCAAAATTTAAAAAGAAAAAAATATTTAAAGGAAATTAAAAGAAAGGATTTTAGATATTTTTATAAAAAAAAGAAATATATGTCATATAAAATTACTGAAGATTGAATGACTATTAATAGATTATACTAAAATGTATAGCAATAACAACTGGAATGCTGGGGAAAACATCAGCAAATGATTAATAATAGGAAACTTTAAAGAAAAAATTGTGTGGAATGACAAGACAGATGGATTTTTCATAAGAACAAATCCTTATGGTTAATATCATGGAATCATATTCATATTTGTATGACATTGACTTAACAACTGATATAGTCTCTTAATGATAATTTCATTAGCACTGGAAAATGTATCTATGTATCAGAGATGCAAATAATTTCTTTTTTTAAATTTAAATTCTTTCTCAATTACATGCAAAGAAAAAAATTTAGTATTATTTTCCCCTTCTTCCATCCCATCTCTTCTCCTTGAAGAGGCAAAACATTTAATATAGATTATATGTGTACAGTCATGTAAAGCAGTTCTATGTTAGACACTGTATATTGTACATACACATTTGTGATAAATATGTTTATGGATTAGTAATTTTTGATATGAGGAATTAGGTTTAAGGGAAAGAAATGCATAAGAGATATATTTTTTAAAAAGTAAATGCAGTGTTCATCACATTCTGATGGGTTTTTTATTTTATTTTATTTTGTTTCATTTTTCTTCCTCTGGATGGGGATAGCATTATCCATGACAGGTCTAATAGGGTTGTCCTAATTCTCTGAACTGCTGAGAGCAGTTGCCTCCATCAGGGTTAATCATCCCATGATGCTGTTAGTGTGTACATTGTTCTATTGGAGCTGCTCCCTTTGCTCAACAACAGATCCTCTCATTCCATGCTTCTCTAGAGTTTGACCACACATGCTTTCTTACAGAGTAACAGTATTCCATAAAATACATATACCATAACTTGAATAACCATACCCCAATTGATAATTAACCATCCCCTCAATTTCCAATTCTTTACCACTAAAAAAGGGCTGCAATGCATATTTTGGAGCATATGAGAGATTTCCCATTTTTTTATGATTTCTTCTAGATACAGACCTAGAATTGGCATTTCTGAGTCAAAGAGTATGAACAGTTTTAATCTTTTTTTGCGCAGAGCTCCATGTTGCTTTGCAGAATGGTTGGATCAGTTCACAACTCCATCAGCAATACATTAGTGTCACATTCTTCCCACAATCTCTCTAACATTGATCATTTTAACTTTTTGTCATCTTAATCTGATAGGTGTAAGATGATACCTCATAGTTGTTTTAATTTGCATTTCTCTAATCAATAATGATTTAGAGCATTCTTTCTTATGATTTTATATATAGCTTTGTTTTCTTCTTCCAATCATGTAAATTTGATGCCATTCTCTCTATATCTTAGAAATGTGATTTTTATCAGAATTCCTGGTTGTAAAGATTGTTTTCCAGCTTTCTGCTTTTCTTGTAATTTTGGCAGCATTGCTTTTGTTATTGTAAAAACTTTTTAATGTAATATCATCAAAATATTTCATTTTGCACTTTATAATGCCCTCTATTTCCTGTTTCGTAATACATTTGTACCTTTTCCATAAATCTGATATAGTATTCATATGTGTACTTATTTATCTATAGTGTCTAAATCCTGTACCCATTTTGATCTCATTTTGGTATAAGGTGTGAGATGTGGGTTTATGCCTAGTATTTGCCAAGCTATTTTCCAGTTTTCACAACAATTTTTGTTAAAAAGTGAGTTCTTATCCAGAAGCTAATGAATTTGGATTTGACAAACCTTAGTTTATTGTAGTCATTTACTACTGTTTCTTTTTAACCTATCCTAATCCATTGATCCACTGCTCTATTTCTTAACCAGTACCAGGCAGTTTTGATGACTGATGCTTTATAGTATAGTATTAAATCTGGTAGTACTAGGTCACCTTCCTTTACTGTTTTGTATCAGTTCCCTTGCTATTCTTGCCCTTTTGTTGCTCCATATGAATTTTGTTACTATTTTTTTCAATTAGACAAAATAATTATTTGATAGTTTGTTTAATATGGCACTGAATAAGTAATTTAATTTAGGTAAAAGTGCCATTTTTATTATATTAGCTTGACCTAGACATGAGCTATTGATATTTTTCCAATTATTTAGATCTGACTTTATTTTTGTGAGAAGTGCTTTGTAATTGTGTTCATACAGTTATTGGGTTTGTCTTGGGAGGTAGATTCCCAAGTATTTAATGTTGTCCATAATTACTTCAAATGGAATTTCACTTTCTATCTCTTGCTCTTGAACTTGCTTGTTTATATGTAGAAATGCTGACGGTTTATGTGGGATCATTTTCTATCCTGCTATTTTGGTGAATTTTTTAATTGCTCAAGGAGATTTTTAGATAATTTTCTCAGGTTCTCTATGTATACCACTGTATCATTTGCAAAGAGTGATACCTTTGTTTCCTCATTGCCAATTCTGATTCCTTCAATTTCTTATTCTTCTCTTATTGCTAAAGTTAGTTAGTATATTTAAAACTACATTGAATAGTAATAATGATAATGGGTATTATAGAATGTTTTAAAATTTTTATTTATTTAGGGAAATGGGGTAAGTGACTTGCCCAAGTCACAGTGCTAGGCAAAGATATCATAATTTCACACCTGATCTTGTTGGAAATGATCCTAGTTTATCCCCCATTACATATAGCATTTGTTGATGGTTTTAGATAGATAATACTTATTATTTTAAGGAAAACTCCATTTATTCCTAAACTTTCCAGTGTTTCCAATAGGAATGGATGTTGTATTTTGTCAAAGGCTTTTTCAGCACCTTATTGAGATAATCAAATGTTTTCTGTTAGTTTTGCTATTGATATTTTCAGTTACTACATTGAATATTTTTTTCCAGTGTTGAACCATCCTTGCCTACCTGGTATAAATCCTAGTAATAACATGGAGTAATTTCTTTGATAGAATTTTACTGAAGATATTTGCATCAATGTTCATTAGAGAAATTCATCTATAATTTTCTTTGTCTGTTTTGGATCTTCCTGGTTGAGGTATCAGCATCATATTGACAGAACTTTTCCTTCTCCTATTTTTTTAAATAGTTTATGTGAAATAGGAATTAACTGTTCCTTAAATCTGGTAGAATTCACATGGAAATCCATTTGAACCTGAAGAATTTTCTTAGGGAGTTTATTTAAGTTTTCTTTGATTTCTTTTTCTGAAATGGGGTTATTTAAGTACATTCTTTCCTCTTCTGTTAATATGTACAATTTGTATTTTTGAAAATATTCATTTATTTCATTCAGGTTATCAAACTTATTGGCATACAATGAGACAAAGTGGTTCCTAATTATCACTTTAATTTCCTCCTCATTGGTGGTTATTTTTAGTTTTGGTAATTTGGTTATCTTATTTCTCTTTTTTTGTTGAATCAGATTAACCAGCAGTCTTTCTATTTTATTGGCTTTTTCATAAAATGAATTCTTTGTTTTGTTTATTAGATCAATGGCTTTCTTGCTTTCAGTTTTATTAATCTCTTGCTTGATTTTCAGAATCTCTAATTTGGTGTTTAATTGGGGATCTTTAATTTGCTCTTTTTCTAACTTTCTAAGTTGCATACCCAATCGTTGATCTCCTGTAAGAGACTGCTGAGGATCACAGGAAGGTCACTGTGTGACTGGCAATGACTTAAAGATGCTTTTGTGCACTGCATCAATGGCCTACTCACCTGGGTCAGCTCTCTGGCTCTCCACATCTTCTCATCTGTTGCTTATGTTTTGGCACTTCCTGGAGCATTGTGTGTAAACACTAAACCAGTGATAGTGATAATTGGGAATGCTAACCTTAGTAAGTAAACTTTATCACCTGCTGTCCATGGAGGCATCCTTTGACTAATGGAAGAACACCACGTGAATTGGGGGTAAACCAGGATCTAAGGGGATATTTAAGCTCTTGCATCCTGTAAAATAAACAGAGAACTTGTCATCTTTGTCTCCTGCCTCTTCATCATTTGCCTGAGTACTTGATTACAGTGGAACTGAGTCAAGTGAATAAGTTATGATTAAAGTATGTAGTACAAGTTAGCCGGCCAACACACATGCAAATTCCTCCTTATCTATTTTATTCATATAAGCATTTAGAGATATAAAGTTTCCCCTCAAAATTGCCTTTGCTGCAGCCCATAAACTTTGCTATGATGTCTCATTATCATTATTTTCTTGGATCTAATTATTGATTATCTCTATGATTTATTGTTTGATCCACTCATTCTTTAACATTTAGTTATTTAGATTCCAATTAGTTTTTGGTTCCTTTATTATATATAATTTTTATTGCATCATGTTCTGAGAAGAATGCATTTAATATTTCTGCCTTTCTGCATAAGGTGTCTATGAACTAGTACATAGTCAATTTTGATATAGATGCCATATATTGCAGAGAAAAAGGATATTCTTTTCTATCATTAAGTTTTCTCCAGAGATCTATCATATCTAAGTTTTCTTAGATTTCATTCACCATCTTAACTGCCTTCTTGTTTATTTTGTGACTAGATTTATTTAGTTGGGAGAGAAAGAGGTTGAGGACACCATTATTAAAGTTCTGCTGTCTATGTCACCTTGAAATTCACTCTAGAAATTTGGGTACTATACCACTTGGTGAATATATATCTAATATATATAATCTATATAGCTTAATTAATTACCCATGTGGCATTTTATGAAGATGTAATATCCTTCCTTAAGAGCTTTAATGAGATCTATTTTTGCTTTTGCTTTATCTGAGATTGGGATCACTACTCCTGATTTTTTTTTTTACTTCAACTGGAGCAGAGTATATTTTGCTCCATTCCTTTACCTTTAATTTTGTATATCTCTGTACTTGAAATGTGTTTCTTATAAACAACATATTGTAGGATTCTGCTTTTTAATCTGTTCTGCTATCTGCTTCCATTTTATTGAACAGTTCATCCCATTCACATTTACAATTAAGATTACTAATTGTTTCTCCCTCCATTCTAGCTTTACTCATTTATATTTTCTCTTGCCTTTCTTCTTATTCCTCTTCACCAGAGTTTTCTTCCCTTTCCCCTTTAACCTTTATTTTAAAATTTAACTTTCAGTTGATTTTTACTTATACTTCACTTTCCCTCCAACCAATCCTTTCTTCCCTTATTTTTCCCTTCTCTCATCCCCCACTTCCCTAAAGCAAAAGGATAGATTTTTAAACCCAAGTGAGAATATATCTTATTCCCTCTCTGGACTAAATCTATGGAACACACTTTACTCAATGTTCACACTCTCCCTTCTTTCTCTCTAAAATTATAAATCTATTCCTCTTCATAGTGCTATTTATCACTCAAGTATTATTAATCAAGTACCATTGATCACAGCTTGATCAAGTGAGTACCTGATGAGTTTGAAGTGTTATCAAAATACCATGACAGATTGATTGCTTAATAGTTTGATCAGTAGTATTGCCTCAAAGTCACTAAATGCCCTCCATTCTTCTGCTTCATTAGAAGTACAATTTTTAAGGGTAAAAACATCATGTGTACAAAAATATTCATAGCAGCCCTGTTTGGGGTGTCAAAGAATTGGAAATCAAGTAAATGTCCTTCATTTGGGGAATGGTATAGTAAACTGTGGTATATGTATGTCATGGAACTCTATTGTTCCTTCAGAAACCAGGAGGGATGGGAATTCAGGGAAGCCTGGAGGGATTTGCACAAACTGATTGTAGAGTTAATACCCATTCTGACCCTGGGCAAGGCCATATGCTGGTTCTTCCACCCAAGGTCCCCCATCACCTTTTCATGAACATGGTTGTCTTTGCATGTGTCGGATACTCCATTTAGGAACTAGCCATTCCTGGAGGTTGAATCTTGGGAGCGTTGGCTACCCTCCCAGAGGTTCAACATTTAATTAATTTCAGAACCTTGGCTGCAAGTCTTCCCAGATCATGCATGTACTCTTCACATGGCCATGGGTGTACTCTTCACATATCCTGGTTAAGTGCCAAAAGAAAGCTTATATAAGCCTATTGGCAGTGTGCCACCTTTGTCTGGGACCCCTTAAAAGTTCCTAACATTGGCCAGGCCCTCGGAGGTTTACCCATTGAAAAGATGCTTTGCCTGGGATATTTTCGTAATCATGAAGCTGAAGGCTGTACGCAAGAACTTCCCAGCCACTGTTGATTCAGATGATGGTGTTCCCTCAATTGGTGATGTATTCTTTTAATATCTACCTTTATGTAGGCTTTGCTATTCTTTTTATTATATTGGGACTTATTGGTAAATTTTGCTGTAAAACTGATTTATTTCTACCTGTTTTATAAGCACTTTGTTAAATATACTCTTTTTGGTTTTGTTGGTGTGAATGTGCCATTTTGTAGGAGCAAAATTGAAACCAAAACTCCTTAATCAAAACACTGATGCTGGGCAGTTTAGTGGCTGGATCACCAGCCCTGGAGTCAGCAGTACCTGAGTTCAAATTTAGCCTCAGACACTTAATAATTATCTAGCTGTGTGGTCTTGGGCAAGCCACTTAACCCCATTGTCTTGAATAAACCTAAAAAAACCCCCCAAAACAATGAAAACCAGAAACATTGTACATCCTAACAACAACATGGATGTGATGATCAACCTTGATGGACTCGGTTATTCAATCAGTGCAACAATCAGGGATAATTTGGGGCTGTCTGCAGTGGAGAATACCATCTATATCCAGAGAAAAAACTGTGGAGTTTGAACAAAGACAAAGGACTATTACCTTTAATTTAGAAAAAAACTGATATCTTTTTGTCTGATCTTACTATATCTTATACTTTATGTTTCTTCCTTAAGGATATGATTTCTTTCTCATCACATTCAATTTGGATCAATGTATACCATGGAAATAATGTAAAGACTGGCAAATTGCCTTCTGTGGGGGGTGGGGTGGGGGATGGTAAGGTAGATTAGGGGAAAAATTGTAAAACTCAAAATAATAAAATCTTTATGTAAAAAAAGTACCGTTTTAAAATCTTGTATTCCATCAAATTATGATCATTTTTTGCCTCAATTCCATTTCAAATATCCTCCAAGGACACAAAATTCTCATGAGCCAGGGTATCATCTAAAGCCAAATCATTTCATAAACTATTTGTATACTCCCCAAGCATACTTTCTCCCACACTTCATGCCCTCCCCCTTCCAGGGTACTTAACCCTTTGTTAAGTAAAGTATGGATTAAATCCAATCCTGATTTAATTAGCTATAAGAATCTCAAAATGCTCTGAGTAGTGGGAGGTTCTGACCTTCTTACTTAAGAAGTTTAAAATTGATTGTAAGTAATGAGAGACACTAACTTAGGACCACCCAGCTTTTGATGCCCTCATCAGAAAAAGTGCTAAACTTTGTGAGCCCAGGAAAATTAAGTATTAGATTATGTTCAATTTGATGGTCTTGTCTAACATTTGATTTGTTTTGTTTTTCTTACCCTTTTCATATACTTTTTTATGCAACTTTGTTTGCATTCTTGTTCTGGTCAGGAAATTTTGGAAATCTCTGTTTCATTGAACTTCCATCTTTTGGGTTCTGGTCTTTTTGACAGGAAATTTTGGAAAATTATTGAACATTCATCTTTTCCTATGACAGTATATGCTGAATTTTGCAGTACAGTAAATACTTGGTTGTTTAATTCCAGTTCCTTTGCCCTCAAATATATGATATTCTAGGTTCTCTGGTCCTTCCCTTGAGATTGTTAAATCCTTTGTGAGAATGATTGTGCTTCCTTTGCATTTGAATTGTTTCCTTTTTACAGCCCTTGGAATTTTAATCCTGGGGACTTTTGCTGGAGGGGGTTCTGTGTCTTCTTTAAATGGTTGTAATGTTTTCTTTTCCTAGAAGATTTGGACAGTTTTCTTTCATCATTTCTTGCATAATGTTTTCCAGGTTCTTTTTTTTTGATATAGGCTTTGTAGTAATCAAATAATTCATAAATTATTTCTCCTAGATGAATTTCCGAGGTCATTTCCTTTTCCTAAATGTTACTTTATTTTTTTTTTCAATTTTTCAAACTTTCTTTATTTTATTTGATGGAATCTTGTAATCCAGTAGATTCATTCATTTCTATTTGTTCAATTGTAATTTTTAGGACTTTGTTTTCTTCAATTAACTTTTGTTTCCTTTTCCAGTTCCCTAATTTTACTTTTGACAGAGTTCATTTCTTTGGTCAGTTTTTCATAATTTTCCTGCATGACTCTAATTTCTTTTTTTTCCATTTTTTCTTCCTCTCTTCTTTGATTTTTAAATTCATTTTAAAACTCTTCTATGAGTTTTTGGATTTGAGTCCAATCCATAGACTCTTTTGAGACTTCCCCTGACATTGTTATGATCTTTATTCACAAATAGTTTTCTATACTGAGTCGTCTTTTAGCTTTTTTGCTCATCTTTGTTAAGATTTTTAATGCTTTGGTTGGCCAAGGTGTTGCCTACACAGTCTGGCCCTTACCTTTGAAGGGATTTATTGGCTCCTTTATATCCAGGTTCTACATATATAGTCATTTCTTCCCAACCCAGTCCTGTCTTTTGCCACATTGTTTCCAGTATTCAGACTTCGTTTGGGGTTGCTAGCCTCCCTGCTGCCTTGCTATCTAGATTCTGGGACCTCTACTGTTGTTGAGCTGTTGGGACTTGGACTATAATTAAAACCTACTGCTGAAGGATATAAAATAAACCTTCATAAATCCTCAACATTTCAATATGTGATAAGCAAGATACAGCAGAAAGAACTAGAAAGGGAAATTCCATTCAAAGTAAGCTCAGACAATATAAAATACTTGAGAGTCTACCTACCAAGGCAGACTCAAAAACTTTATGAAAACAATTACAAAACACTTCTCTCGCAAATAAAATCAGATTTAAATAATTGGGCAAACATCAACTGCTCATGGATAGGTCAAGCTAATATATTAAAATGACAATTCTACCAAAACTAAACTACCTGTTTATTGCCCTACCCATCAAAATTCCAAGAAATTACTTTGATGAATTAGAAAAAGTTGTGTAAGTAAATTTATATGAAGAAATTAAAAATCAAGAATTTCCAGGGATTCAATGAAAAAAAAAGTGCAAAAGAAGGTGGCTTAGCCTTATCATATCTAAAATTATATTATAAAGCATCAGTCATCAAAACAGTCTGGTACTGACTAAGGTGGATCAGTGGAATACACTAGGTGCAATAGCAGGAAATTATTATAGTAATCTGCTTTTTGACAAACCCAAAGACTCCAGCTATTGGGATAAAAACTCTCTCTTTGATAAAAACTGTGGGGAAAATTTGAAGTTAGTATGGGAAAACCTTAGATTAGACCAATACCTCAAACCCTATACCAAGAAAAGATCAAAATGGATACAGGATTTGGACATAAAAAAAATATTATAAATAACTAGAAAATCAAAGAGCAGTTTACCTGTCAGGTCTATGGAAAGGGAAGCAGTTTCTGACCAAGGAAGAGATGGAGAACATCATTAAAAACAATCTAGATAACTTTGATTACATTAAATTAAAAAGCTTTTGCACAGACGAAACCACTGTAACCAAGATCAAAAGAAATGTATTAAATTGGAAAACAATTTTTACAACTAGTATTTCTGACAAAAGACTAATCTCTAAAATATACAGAGAATTGAGTCAAATTAAAAAAAAAAAAGACAAGCCATTCCCTAATAGACAAATGGTCAAAGGAAATGCAAAGGCAATTTACAGTTGAAGAAATCAAAGCAATCCATAGTAATATGAAAAATTGCTCTGAATCATTACTTATTAAAGAAATGCAAATTAAAGAATCTCTGAGATACCACCTCATACCTCTCAGACTGACCAAAATAACAAGAAAGAACAATGATCAGTGTTGGAAGGGATGTGGGAAATCTGGGACACTAATATATTGTTGGTGAAGCTGTGAACTCCTCCAACGTTTCTGGAGAGCAATTTGGAATTTTTCTCAAAGGACAACAAAAATGTGCATACCCTTTGATCCAGCAATACCACTACTGGGTCTATACCCTGAAGAAATTATGAAAAAGGGTAAAAACATCACTTGTACAAAAATATTCATAGCAGCCCTGTTTGTGGTGGCAAAGAATTGGAAATTAAGTGAGTGTCCTTCAATTGGGGAATGGCTTAGCAAACTGTGGTATATGTATGTCATGGAACACCATTGTTCTATTATAAACCAGGAGGCATGGGAATTTAGGGAAGACTATAAGGATTTGCATGAACTGATGCTGACCAATATGACCAGAAGTAGAAAAACACTGTGCACCCTAACAGCAACATGGGGGTGATGATCAAATTTGATGTACTTGCTCATTCCATCAGTGCAACAACCAGAGACAATTTTGGCCTTTCTGCAATGGAGAATGTCATCTATATCCAGAGAAAGAAATGTGGAGTTTGAACAAAGACAAAAGACTATTACCTTCAATTTTGAAAAAAAAAACCATTATCTTATTATGTAATTTTGCTATCTCTTATACTTCATTTTTCTTCCTTAAGAGACAGACATTCAACTGAAGATACTCCACAATGTCTACCTTGAAATCTTCTTTGGATCTTCTCTTTTTGTTGGTGGGATCTGTAGCTTTAAAATCACTGCAGAGGCTTCATTTATCTTTGGTAGGATAATGTTCCAGGAGCATGTTAGCTTCACGCCACCATCTTGACTGTACCTCATAAGTCCCTGATTTTCTGCTAAAGCAAAACAACATTATCATCATAATCAGAAAGTACAATTGATTCAGTCATTCCCTAATTGATGGGAATTCCTCAAATTTACAAGTCTTTGGCACCAGAAAAGAACCGGTACAAATATTTTTGTATACATAAGCCCTTTTTAATTTTTTTTAATTTCTTTTGGAATACATCTAGTAATGATATTTCTAGATCAAAGGATATGCATAGTTTTTTGATAATGTTTCTTTTTTTTATGGAAGAAGACCATAATGTCAGGGAGTTGATGCCATGTCAAGCACATGAATTGGATGTGAGTGAGGGAGTGCTGTGCTAAGTCACAAATCTCACTTTCTCTTTCAGAGCCATCTGGGTCCAGTGGCTAGATATGGATCAAGACAATTGGAGATGAACCTGGGTGCAAGGCAATCATGGTTACATGATTTACCAAAATCACACAGCTTGTAAGTCTCAGAGTCTGGGACTGGATTTGAATTCTGGTCCTCCTTGGACATAGTTCCATCTTAGTCTATAAAATGGTTGAATCAGTTCAGCACTTCACTAACAATTGTAATGTCTCATTTTTGTCACCCCCTTTTCAATATCTGTCACTTTCCTTTTTCTGTCTTATCACCAAATCTAATAGATATGATGCAGTATCTCAAAATCCACTCTCAGCAGCTACAATATACAAAAGAACTCCGATGAGGATTTTTTTTTCCTCCTGTGCTCATTCCCTATTCCTGAATACTAAATTCACTTATATTTAAGTAGGAAAAAGTAAATTCCTTTGAAATTTCATTAAACCCATAGTAGTTAGCAGTTGGGATATGATAATTTTCTTAAAATGTCAATGTTTTCAATCTTCTTAGCAATTTTGAAAAGGATCAAGTGAAACTCATTAATGGTTGCTCAAATTTCTGCAGCTATGTTCAAAATTCTCACCTCAGTTCATTAAAAATAAAGGTGTACTTGAAAGTGTACTTTATTTGAAATTTGGAAGGCTTTTCCTATAGATTAAATGTTTCTCTTGCTCTCTTTTTCTATCTCTGAAATTATCTCTAATTTTTATCCTTATTCTCTTTTTTAAATCCTTCTTTCTTTGTCTCAATCATATATTTGGATCTTAGAAGTAAGCCAGGATGGGTTCTCAAAATCGTTCTAATGAAATCTCAGCATTTTATAGTTGAATCAATTGGTAAACAATTATTTATTAACTCTTTACTATATTTCAAGTGACAAGTTCTAGAGGAAATTGTAATCCAGGATGATGTTTCATGTCGAAGTTATAACACGTAGTAAGCAACAGAGTTAGCATTTAAAACCAAGACATACTACTCCAAAGACGGTTCTATTTGAACTGTACCATTTTGCCTCCATGATAAAATAAAAGACATACTCCAACTTTTCAATGAAAAAGTAAGATATAATAAAACTTCTATGCTAGCAAAAATATTAGTAAATGCTATATATATATATATATATATATATATATATATATATATATATATATATATACCTGCTATCGGTATCATTTATCTTAATCAGTGCTCAAGGGATAGAGTATTGTGATGGCTGCTCATTAGCCATAGAAAATGTAAGAAATTTACTGGTCTGCTTACTAGGGATCTAGCAGACCTGGAGTTTTGACAGCTAGATCCTGGCTGTTTAGAAAGAACAATAGCTAAGAGGTTTTTTTTTTTTTTCTTTTTCCCCTGGTGGGGCAAGAACAAAGAATCCACTTTGAGTCTTGTTTTGTTAGATCATTGGGGGGGAGTTAGAAGATGGAATCAGAATCTCAGAAATGTATCTAATGAAGGGTGCTTGCAGAGAAAAGAAGAGCTTATTGGGGAAGGACAGTGGAGAGATAAGGAAAGAGGATAAAGGCTCAAGTTTAATCATCCATACTAGAAGAATTACCCACAAGGCATAGTTATTTCTCTTCCCAAACTTTAGCCAGAAGAATTTTTGTTCCTATGAACAAAATGTCTGCCAAATCAGCGCCTGAATTTTGATCTCTACGTCATCATTCTTGGAAAATCTAAAGCAACTGCATTTCATCATCATCATCATCATCATCATCATCATCATCATTATTATTATTACTTTCTGATTCCAAAACAACTAATTTTGGTGCATACTCTTAAATGTTTATTTCTTAATCTTCAGTATACCCATTTGAACGTGATCTATGAGAACATGAGTCCTGGAAGGTAGCCATTCTATTGATTTTAAATCCTTAAAAATTTTCCTCTCAATCCTCCAATTAAATGACAGAAAAAAAGAGCAGTTCCAAATATCCAAGGTCAAAAAAATATAATTTTAATCATGGTAAAGATCATTGGGTCATGAGTGAATTTTCTATTGCTAAAAGCCCTTTAAACTGATGGCTATGGAGAGACATAATTAAAGTTAATGGAAAAATTTTCTAGAAAATAGACATTTCATTTTTAAAAAGTTCTTCACTGATATTTTCTGCTCTTAAAGTAGGTCTCAAAATGAATCTCTAAGATTAGCAACATCCATTTGGCTTTCTTGTATTTTAAAATTTTTCCTTAGCATAATGCAGAAAATAATGGCCAAGAAAGCAGAAGCCCTTCAAAAATTAACCTGGATCACCTAGATAAGCAGTATTGAACTCACTGATAAAATATCTATATCCATTTGAATTGGAAATGTTAGGTAGATTATTAGTCTTTTAAAATCTGCTTTCACATTCATTGCCTCTATGAAGATCTAGTATACATACATACATATATATGTATATATATATATATATATATATATATACATATATATATGTATCACCCAGAATGTTAGAGAATGCAAAAATAGTAGATGAAAATGAAAGCAAATTTTAACATTTTTAATAATCAATGAAAACATATTTAAATAGCATTAAGTATCAAAATATAATATGAAGCATAAATTATATTTTCTTTTTTTTAGCTTTTTCAAGGCAATGGGGTTAAATGGCTTGCTCAAGGTCACACAACTAGGTAATTATTAAGTGTCTGAGGCCACATTTGAACTTAGGTCCTCCTGACTCTTGGGCCGGTGCTCTAGCCACTGCGCCACCTAGCCACCTCAGAAGCTTAAATTATAAATAATGGAATGGATGCCTCTAGAGGTATTATGTCTCACTAAAATATAAGCTTAATACTGAATGACAATTTTTCTATTAAATGGTAGTGATTAATTTTTTTGAGTTTTGGGTTGGAATGATGATGATGATGATAATTAGCATTTATATACAAGAGATAGATGCCACTATCATTTCATTTTAAAGGTAATACAAAACAAAATAAAAACTTAGGCAAACAAGCACAGAGTGACTCATGCAGGATAATACACTATGTCCGATAACCAATTTCAATTCAGATCTTTCTAATTCTAAACCCAGCACTCCATTGTGTCATCTAGCTTCCCTGATGTCTCATGAGGGCCCTTCTTATGATAAAATGTTATTGCTCTGTGATTTCATAAATTACATGTTGCTTCCTCTGATTTTTATCCTCAAAAGGAGGGGAAACATGCAGATTAATTGGAATAGTATTTGAACAAGTCAAAAACTGAATTCTTTTTTTTCCCATCTAAACTCTATTATCTTCCATACTTACCTCGTATTTTTGAGGGTACCATTATTTTTCCAGTTCATTAGACTTCAAACATAGGAATGATCTTTGATTTCTCACTCTCAATCCCAAATCCAATCAGTTATATGAAGGCCTAAGGATTTTCCTTCACAATATTTCTTTTTTTTAAGAAAGATTTTATTTATTTTGAGTTTTACAATTCCCCCCCATTCTTTCCCTCCCCCCACTCCCAACAGAAGGCATTCTGTTAGTCTTTACATTGGTTCAATGTTATGCATTGGTCTCAGTTGAATGTGATGACAGAGAAATCACATCGTTAAGGAAGAAAAATAAAGTATGAGATAGTAAAAATTACAAAGTAAGATAACAGGTTATTTTTTTTTCTAATTTGAAGGTAATAGTCTTTGGTCTTTGTTCAAAGTCCATAATTCTTTCCCTGGATACAGATGTTATTCTCCATTTCAGATAGCCCCAAATTGTCCCTGGTTGTTGCACTGATGTAATGAGTAAATCCATCAAGGTTGATCATTACCCCCACACAAAATCTCTTATAGATGATTTTCTCTTCTCCCTCAGTTTCACCACCACAGATCCTTACTATTTCACACCTAGAATATTCCAAATAGACTTCTTTTTGATTTGCCTGCCTCAAATCTCTCCTCACTTCAACTATTCCTTGACTAGTGTGTCAAAGTATCACTATGGTCATGTCTTCTACACACTCAATAAGTTCCAGCAGCTTCCTATCACTTCAAAAATGAAATAAGCAAACAGCTAGGTGATGCAATGAATAGAGCACTGGTCCTGGAGTCAGGAAGGCCTGAGTTAAAATCCAAAGTCAGACACTTAATCATCATCTATTTGAGGGACCTTGGGCAACTCACTTAATCTCTTTACCTTGCAAAAAACAAACAAACAAAAAAGAAATTGTCAGAGTAAAGATGTTAGGAAAAAGTTAAGGACTCCCTCAAACTCTCCCAAATTTCTCCTCCAAATCTTAAGATGATGTCACTAAATGAATTTGTGAGGGCAGAACTAACAAATATAAAGAGTGAAACAATTTTCTAGTCCAAGACACCTTTATGCAAGCCAGTTGCCATTACGAGAATTTAATTGGCAGCAGCTGTTTCTGGATTTGTGGACACCACAGAAAGAAATAGGGTCAGATGATTGATCAGGAGATTACAAATTTCTCTTTACTAGCACTGTTTGCAGAAGTCTGTTACCTTGCACATATTAGAATCAATATATCAATTCTGTGTTGAATTCTCAGGATGAGGAGGAACTTTAGCACCTTATAACTTGGGGTTACAGAGGAGTACATAAACTGTTCACAGTTCCAGGGTGGAAAAGCATTTTTGTTTTCATTAGTAGATCAGAACATAAGCCAGGAGAATTATAAACATTCCTCTTAAGAGATAATTCATCTTTGGAAGAGAGGAAATCAAAAACTCAGAAGAAAACAAAAAAAGTTCAAAGAATGCTGCATTCAAAGGCTCAAAAACTGTGATATGATATTCTGGTGGCACCAAAGAATTCCTGGAAGAGCTTTTCAAAATCAAATAAAAGTCATGGAGGGAAAAATTAAAAAAAATATAAATTCAAAAAAATCTTCAAAAAACTTTTAACAGTTTGATAGAGGAGGTACGAAAAATACTGAAGAAAATTACTTAAAAACAGACTAGTTAAGTCGAAAAG
The DNA here is from genome assembly GCF_037893015.1 of Macrotis lagotis. Lineage (NCBI taxonomy): Eukaryota > Metazoa > Chordata > Mammalia > Peramelemorphia > Peramelidae > Macrotis > Macrotis lagotis. The sequence goes on along the minus strand of NC_133662.1, from coordinate 89,097,520 downwards.
GAGCTCAAAAAGTTCACAGAAGAAAATAAATACTGAAAAATTAGAATTGGTCAAGTGAAAGCTGATGAATAACTGAAACATGAAGAAAGATTAAAATAAAATCAAATAAACAGGAAAAGAAGAAAATGTGAAATATTGGAAAAACAAATGATCTGAAAAAGACTGAAGAAAGATAATTTAAAAATTAATAGACTGGGATAGCTAGGTGGTGCTGTGAATGACTCAACAACAACAAAAAATAATGGATAGATTCAAAAGCAATTCTGTGTGTACTGTATATTAAAAAGTAACATGATTTTTTAAATAAAATATAAACTATAAAACATTGGCCCTGGAGTCAGGAGGACCTGAGATCAAATCCAGCCTCATTCACTTAATAATTACCTATGTGAACTTAGAAAATTAACACCATTGCCTTAGAAAAGCTAATAAAAAAAGAAAGAAAGAAATTAATAGCAACTGCTCTGATATTCTAGAATCAGTGGGTAAAATATGAATGAAAGGAATCAAATAATCACCTCCTGAAAAAGATCCCCAAATGGCAATTCCCAGAAAGAGTGTATCCAAATTTCAGAGCTCTCAGGTCAAGGAAAAAATATTTCATGCAGCCAGAAACCATGAAAAAACTGTATGGATTATACAAATTTAACATCTTCAATAATAAAAAATGGAACATTTAGAATATGATATCCCAGTGCACAAAGAAGATGCAATTACAAATAAGAATCACAGCTAGTGTACAGCTAGTGTAATCCAACAGGGGGGAAAATAGATAATTAATGAAATAAAGGTCTTTCAAGTATTCTTGTTGAAAATACCAGAGCTGAGTAGAAAATTTGACTTTCAAATATGGCCCAAGAAAAACATTAAAAGGGAAATAGAAAAAAAAAGATATAATAAGGGTTTCAAAAAGGTAAACTCCTTGCACTTCTACATGGGAAGATGATACCTGTAACTTCTAAGAACTTTTATTATTATTAGTGCAGAAGGAGCATATATGGAGGACCTGTGACTTTTGACCCACTATGGCACAGCCCACAGTGGGGTCCTGGTGGTGGTGAGGCGGCGGCAGTGGTGAGGTCGCAGGGCCAAGGCTCCCACCCCTCTGGCTTGTCCTGCCCTCGCCCGACAGCCTGCAGCCATGTCGATGCTCAGCCAGGCCATACGCTCCATTTGTGCATGCAGGTCAAGTGATACCTGTGCTGGGCCCCATCTTGGACCAGCAAGTTCTGGCCATCAGCCAGTTCTGTAAGGAGTTCAAAGAGAAGACAAAGGACATCAAAGAGAGGATACCCCTGCCCACCACGATCATCGTGAAGACTGATAGGACTTTTGAGCTCCAGATTAGTCAGTCCACAGTGTTCTACTTCCTAAAGGCAGCACCTGGCCTAGAAAAGGGAGCCAGACATACAGGGCATGAAGTGGCCAGGTTGATCACCTTGAAGCACATGTATGAGATAGACTGGGTGAAGTCTCAGGACAAGGCCTTTGCTTTGCAGGATGTCCTCCTGTCCTCAGTTGTCCATTCCATCATTGGAAGTTTCTGCTGGATGGGCATCCACATGGTGAAGTACCTCAGCACAGAGGAGATGGCGGCCTTCCAGGAGCAGCCTTCCAGGGTGCCCAGGCTCTAGACGACTCTGAAGCTGCTGCAGCAGAGGCAGTCAAGAAATGAACCTTCCACCTGCCCATCCCTCCTCTGCTATACCAGAGTCCCCAGCAATGCATCCCTAAGAGCTAACAATCACCAGGGATCCAGCTTTCCTTGTTATATGTTATGTCTGTCTCTAATTTAAAGGACTGAAGACCCCAATAAATACTGTATAATACCTGTAAAAAAAAAAGAGCATATATTAGACAGAGGGCATTGGTGAAAGTTAAATATGGGTTAGCTAGGTGGTACAATGGATAGACCACCAACCCTGGAGTCAAGTGGACCTGAGTTCAAATCCGGCCTCAAACACTTAATAATTACCTAGTTGTGTGGCCTTAGCAAAATCACTTAACTCCATTGCCTTGCAAAAAAACTAAAAATAAACAAAAAAAGCAAAAAATAAGAAATTTAAATATGATGGGATAATATCTGAAAAAATTTTTTATATTTATTTATTCTCATTTTGTACAAATAATGTTTTTTATACATAGTAAAATATTCTTGTTTAAGAGTAAACAGAATACCCCTTCCCCCACAAAATATAGACTTGCTTGAGCGATAAAGTAAAGGGGAGAGAAAAAAATTAAAATTAAAAAAATAGTAATAATTGTAGGTATGGCCAGGTGGTGCAATGGATGGAGACCCAGCCCAGAGCCCATATCCAGCCCCATACACCCAACAATCACCCAGCCATGTGTCATGCAAACCACCTCAGCACCAATGCCCTGCAAAAACCAAAAAAAAGAAAAATAAAGACCCAAAATAAAATAAAATAGTAATAATAGTAGGGGTGGCTGGGTGGCACACAGAGCATTGGCCCTTGAGCCAGGAGCACCCAGGTCCAATTCCAGTCTCAGACACCCAAAGATCACCCTGCTTTGCAGCTCCAGGCAGGCCACCCAGCCCTATTTGCCCCCCCCCCCGAAATAATAATAACAAAAAATGTGCTTCAGTCTTTGTTCCAATACCAACAACTCTGTTGCAGGTGGATCACATTCTTTATGGTAAGTCCATCGCAAAAGTTACTTCCATATTTTTCCACTATTGCCATTGCTGATTGCAACTCTCTCCTTTTGTATTTTTCTACTAACAGGTACTATATTTTCTCTCTCCTTTCACACTGACTCTGCTGTAGGGTAGCTGAGTGGTGCAGCAGACTGATCCCTGGTCCTGGGGCCAAGAGGCTCTGAGCCCCCCTACCACCCCTTAGGCCCATCATCCACCTGGCCCTATGGTCCCAGACAGGCCATCCAATCCCAGCCCCTTGCTAGAAGTAAAAAGGAAAATGTGTTATATCTGACCACTCTCCCCCCATGGTCCATCCTCTCTTCCATCACTCACATCACCCCCCTTCCCCCTGTACCCCCTTTTCTTCTTACTCCAGATGCCTATACCCCATTGAGTACATATGCTGTTTCCTCTCCTAGCCACCTCTGATGAGAGCGAAGATTCCCTCATTCCCCCTTGCCTTCCCCCTTTCCATATCATTTTAATAGCTCATTGTAATAAAGACAAAAATTATTATATAAGATATCTTGGCCTATTCCCCCTCTCCTTTTTCGTTCTTCCATCACATTTCCCTTTTTCTCTACTGACTCCATTTTTACACCATATTTTGTCTTCAAATTTAGCTTTCTCCTGTGCTTCAACTATAAAAGCTCCCTCTACCTGCTCTATTAACTGAGAAGGTTAATATGAGTATTATCAGTGTCATTTTTCTATGCAGGAATACATGCAGTTCATCATCAAGTCCCTCATATTTTCCCTCTCCTTCAATCTCCATTCTTCACCCGAGTCCTGTATCTGATCAAACCTTCTGTTCAGCTCTGGCCATTCCAGCAAAAACATTTGAAATTCCCCTGGTTCATTGAAAGTCCATCTTTTTCCCTGGAAGAGGACATTCAGCCTTGCTGGGTAGTTCATTCTTGGCTGCATTCTAAGCTCTTTTGCCTTCTGGTATATTATATTCCAAGCCCTACCAGCTTCCAGTGTAGTTGCTGCCAAGTCCTGTGTGATCCTGACTGCAGCTCCATGATATTTAAATTGTGACCTTCTGGCTGCTTGTAATATCTTCTCTTTGACTTGGGAGTTCTGGAACTTGGCTATAATATTCCTAGGGGTTGTTTTTTTGGAATCTATTTCTCTGGAGGGGGGGATCAGTGGATTCTCTCCATTTCTATTTTACCCTCTGTGTCTAGAATATCAGGGCAATTTTCCTGTAGTAATTCTTTGAAAATAATGTCAAGGATCTTTTCCTGATCATGACTTTCAGGTGTTCCAATAATTTTTAAATTATCTTTCCTAAATCTGTTTTCGATATCAGTTGTTTTGTCAATGAGATGTTTCACATTTTCTTCTAATTTTTCATTTTTTTTTTTGGTTTTGAAGTAATGAATCCTGGTTTCTTGTAAATTCATCAATCTCCCTGAGTTCCATTCTTTGTCTTAAGGATTTGTTCTCCTCAGAGAGTTTTCTTATCTCTTTTTCCCTCTGGCCAGTTTTGCTTTTTAAAGCATTCTTCTCTTCAATAATGTTTTGAACTGTTTTATCCATTTGACCTAAGCTGGTTTTTAGCATGCTGTTTTCTTCAGCATTTTTTTGGATTTCCTTGACTAAGCTGCTGACTTCATTTTCCTGTTTTTCCTACATCTCTCTCCTTTTTTTCCCCAGTTTTTCTTCTAACTCCTTCATTTTATTTTCAAAGTCTTTTTTGAGCTCTGTCATAGCCTGATCGCAATTTCTGTTTTTCTTGGAGTCTGTAGATGCAGGAGCTTGTGCTTCCTCATCTTCAGACTGAGTATTTTGATCCTTCTTGGGCTCATATGCAAAATATTTCTCAATGGTCTTCCTCTTGTTTCTCTGCTTGCTCATTTTCCCAGCTTTAGCCTGTTTTTGGGGGTGCTTCCTGAGCTTTTGGGGCACTCCCACAAGGGTCTCAGTGTGTGAGGTTCTGTCCTCCTTCCTGGTCTGTGAATGACCATAACCCCCCCCCCCCATGGGGCTGAGGTGGGGGGGGAGCCCTGCTGTTCTATGGGGGTGCCTAGACTGTGATCAGGATCTGAATGTGGTCAGAGCCCCAGAGTCCTGTTCAGAGGCAGAGGACCGAGCTCTGCAGTCTCTCTTCACCCTCTTCCCTAGGTTCAATGGGCTCATGCCCTGGGGCCTCCTGCTTACCAACTCTGCCTGCTCCTGTTCCTGGATCTGGACTGCCTTGGCCAAGCTGCTTGCTGTGTGCCCTGAGGGCGGGGCTTCATGTGTTCGTATTGGCAGAGGTCCCCTGCTGTTTCCCCAATTTGTGCTGGTGCTCCCCGGGTGCGTAGCTAAGGAGACTCCCCTGCTTCCGTGACCCTCGGCTCCCAGTGCCCTGGGGCTGCCTCTGGGAGGCTGAAGTTCTTTCACTCTGACGGGCTACCCCTCTGGTGGGCCACCCCTCCGCCCCTGGGAACAGAGCCTTTCTGTTCTTTTCCAGGATACTTTGAGTAGGAGAACTGCCTCCCTGGGTCCCTCTGTGGGTTCTGTCTCTCGAAAGTTTAGTTAGAGTCATTAGTTTCTAAGTTTTATGAGAGAGTTTCTAAGAGATGTTGCTATCTTGTCGCCATCTTGACTCTGCCCTCATCTGAAAATAAAATTAAGGAGTGAGAAGGAGAGCTACACTGAAAGTAGAAAGAATGGAGAGATATAAAGGGATATATTATTTCACATAAAACGTAAAACGTTTTATAATGGCAATGAGGGAAACCTTGTTAGAATTGGTTCAAAGAGGGAATAAGGTACACATTCAATTAAGATTAGAAATCTATCATAGGGGTGCACAAGAGAGGAAAGAGATAAGTGAAGGCCTGATGGTTGATGGAAAGAAGGATATATAGGGGAGTTGGTAGTCAGAAGCAAAAATGATATCTTGATTCTAATGTGTGCAATATAACAGAATTCTGGCCTTCTGCACAGTCAGAAGAAGTGAGAAAAGGATAAATGAAGGAGATAGGATATATAGAAATAAGCTATAATTGTAAAATAAAGTTACTCTGATAGAAGCTTCATCTCTAAAATATATGAAGAATTTATGTAAATTTATAAGATACAAGTCATTACTAAATTAATATGTTCAAATTATATTAGCAGGCAACTTTCAGAAGAAAAATTAAAATTGTTTACACTCTTATGAAAATAAATTGACTAGAGAAATTCAAATAAAACAGTTGTTTTACTTCTTATTTATTACATTGTTAATATGACATAAAGAAAATGACAAAGGGTGAAGGAGATGTGTGGAAAAAATGACACACTAATGCACAATTGATATAGCTGTGGACTGAATCAACAATTCTTACTTTTTCTTTTCTTAAAGATTTTACTTATTTTGAGTTTTGCAATTTTTCACCTAATCTTACTTCCCTCCCCCCACCCCCCCACAAAAGGCAATTTGCCAGTCTTTACATTGTTTCCATGGTATACATTGATCCAAATTGAATGTGATGAGAAAGAAATCATATCCTTAAGGAAGAAACATAAATTATAAGAGACAGTAAGATCAGACAATAAGATATCAGGTTTTTTCCCTAAATTAAAGTTAATAGTCCTTGGTCTTTGTTCAAACTCCACAGTTCTTTCTTTGGATGCAGATGGTATTCTCCATTGCAGACAGCCCCAAATTGGCCCTGATTGTTGCACTGACGGAATGAGGGGGCCATCAAGTTTGATCTGATTCAACAATTGTAAAGAGCTATTCAGAACTATGCCCAAAGGCCGATAAAACAAAGCATGTTCCAAGACTCAGAAACATCACTTATTTGAAGAAATTGCTTATAGTAGCTATTTTTATTTTGGCAAAGAATTAAAATTGACAAATAACCATTAATGAGGAAATGGCTGACCAAATGTTTATATACATTGTAATGAAAGACTATTATGCTTTAAGCAATGACAATCAGAAACTCTCAGAAAATCCTGAAAAAGATTTAAGGTAACTGTTTCAAAGGGAAATGAACAGAACCAGAAGAACATTGTACGCAGGAAAAGCTATATTGAAACATCAACTGGAAATTACTTAATTATCCTCAGCAATGCAATGATTCAAGACAAATGCAAAGGATTCATCATGAAAAATGAAAATGAAATAATGGAGTTTGAATATAGATTAACTGTGCATTTTAAGCTTTATTTTTCTACTAAACCTTTATTTATTTGCTTGTTTTTCCAAATACATGCAACATTAGTTTTTATCCAGTCATTTTTGTGAGGTTTTGAGTTTTACAGTTTTCTCCCTCTCTCACTTCCCTTTCCTCTCCCACTAACAGAAAGCAATCTAATATAGTCTCTATGATTATAATGATGCTAAGCATAGGTCCTTATTGATCATGTTGTGAGAGAAGTATCAAATCCAAACAGAATAAAGAAAACATTAGAGAGAAAACATTATATAATATATGAGACGACTTTTAAAAAGTGAAGATAATAAACTTTGGTCTTCACTTAACCTCCATAGTTCCTTCTCTGGTTATGGATGGCATTTTCCATCACATCTTTTAAAATTGTCTTTGATTATTGTACTGATTAAATGAATAAATCCATCATAGTTAATCATAACCATGTTATTATTAGTGTTTATAATGTTCTTCTGGTTCTGTTACATCCATTTATGCAAATCTTTGCATACTTTTCTGAAGTTTCCATCTCTCAATATTTCTTATAGAACAATCATATACATATACCAGAATTTGTTCAGTCATTTCCCAATTGATGGACATTCCCTCAAATTACAATTCTTTGCCACTACAAAAAGAGCAGCTATGAATATTTTAGTACATGTGTTATTTTTTACCCTTTTTCATGATCACTTCAGGATACAGACACAGGGGTAGTATTGCAGGATGAAAGGGTATGCACAGTTGTATTGACTTATGGACATAGTTTCAAATTGCTCTCAGAAAAAAACTTTATTTTTGGGTGTATTTTCTTTCACAATATGATTAATATCGAAATATGTTTTTCATGACTACACATGTATAACCTGTACCAAATTGCTTGACTTCTTAATGAAGGAAGGGTGAAAAGTATAAGAAAAATAATTAAAAACTCAAATTAAAAAAAAAAATGAATGTTTAGGGACTTCTGACCAAGATGGTGGAGAGAAACCAGGCATTGCATTAAGCTCTCCTGCAACATGAATAAAACCTCTTAAAAGATTTTGTATGGATAGAACACACAAAAAAAGCAAAAGGAAATAGCTTCCAGCAGGATCTGTCAGCAGGAGCATAAGCAAGCTCAGGGAAGATAGCAGAGAGCCAGAGCACCTGTAGCAGGGTGAGACAGGGGTCTTATGTGAGGTGGATGGGTGGCCTGGGAGAGCTACAATGTACTGACATAGATAGCTCCAATAGGGTTGTCCAGGATGCCCAGGTGGCCAACTCAGCTGGTCTGGATGGTGGCCCATACCGTGAACGCCCTCTTTTCCCAAACGAACCCTCAGTGTTCCCTGCACAACCTTCAATATTCCCCTAGCAGTGCCAGACTTTCTCCAATACAATCAGAAACAGCCCAGGTGTTCACACCATTTCCTAAGGCCCAGGTATGGTCCCAGGACTTCCCCAGCACTGATTACACAAAAAAACCCTCTGGCATTTCTAGGCTTGACTGCCCATCCCAGTTACTGGTTATGTGAGGACAACCTCAGTCAAAGGGAGTGGAACATACCCAACACAGACAATCCAGAGAAAGTTTCTGTTTTTTTCTTACTGGTCAGACCACAGAGTAACTCCCTAAAATTCCTAGCTCTAATATGCAAGACCTCTAAGGTTCTCAACACCAAAAGTCTACAAACCAGCTGCTCCCCCAACACAAGACCCTTGAGAAGGATAACATCTCCAAAAGAAAAAAAGTCCAGTTCAAAGCAGTGTCTAATTGAATATGCTACCTTGGAGAGAAGGAACATTCTATGTGAAGCTTCAGAGGAAAATACAAATTGGTCTCCAACCCAGAAAGACTTCTTTAGAAGAGATCAGAAAAGAATTTAAAAATCAAATGCAAACATTTGGAAAAACAGTGAGAGAAACTGAACATTTTGCAAGAGAAAATTAATATCTTGCAACAAAAAAATTGACAGAAGAAAACAAATCCTTTAAAAATACAATTGGACAAATGCAAAAAGAAAATAATTCCCTCAAAAACACAACTGGGAGAATAAAAAGATAATAACTCCTTTAAAAATATAATTGACCAAATGGAAAAGGAGATGCAAAACCTGAATGCAAAAATTCCTTTCTGAGAAATAAATTGGGATCTATGGAAATTAATGATAGTATAATACACCAAAACTATATTAAACAAAATTTTAAAAAACTGAAAAAGTTGGGGCGCCTAGGTGGTGCAGTGGATAGAGCACCAGCCCTGGAGTCAGGAGTACCTGAGTTCAAATCTGACCTCACACACTTAATAATTAGCAAGTTGTGGCCTTGGGAAAGCCACTTAACCCCATTTGCCTTGCAAAAACCTATTAAAAAAACTGAAAAAATTGAAGACAATTCAAAGTAACTCACTGGCAGAACAAATGGCCTGGAGAATAGATCCAGAAAAGAAAATTTAAAAATCATAGGACTACTTGAAAATCCTGATAATTTTTTTTTAAATTAAAGAGGAGGAAATTGAATATTTAAATACCCCTATATCAGAAAAAGAAATTCCACAAGTCATCGATGATCTCCCTAAGGAGGAAAAAAAAAACTCCAATGTCAGCTTAATTCACAAATGAATTCTACCAAAAATTCAAGAACAATTGATTCAAATATAAACTATTTGAAAAATTAGATGAAGAAAGAAATCTGGCAAATTCCTATTATGATGCTACTATGGTATTGATACTTAAACCAGGAAGAATCATAATAGTAAAAGAAAATTTTCCAATTTCTTTATTTAATATGGATATAAAAAATGTAAATAGAATACTAGCAAAACAATTATAGCACGTTATTACTAGGATAATGCACCATGATCAAGGAGGATTTATACCAGGAAAACAGAGTAGGTTCAATATTAGGAAAGCTATCAGGATAATTGACCATGCCAATAACAAATCTAACAGAAACATGATTATTTCAGTAGATGCTGAAGAAGTTTTTCACAAAATACAGCACCCATTACTACTAAAATCACTAGAGAGCATAGGAATCAATGAAATGTTACTGAAAATGATAAGCAGAGTCTATCTAAAACCATCAAAAAGCATTTTATGTAACAGGGATAAACTAGAAGCATTCCCAGTAATTCTTCTAGTGAAAAAAATGATGAAAAGGAGTGAAAAAGGATCATTTAATATTGTAGTAATGTTAGGTTTAGGACTAAGAGGAGAAAAAGAATTTGAAGAAATCAGAATCAGTAATGAAGAAACAAAACTCTCACTCTTTGTAGAGGATATGATGGTATACACAGAAAACCCTAGAAAATCATCTAAAAATTATTGGAAACAACAACTTTAGCAAAGTCGCAGTTATAAAAGAAACCTACATAAATCTTCAGCATTCAATATATTACTAACAAGATACAGTAGCAATACATAGAAAGAAATCTCAGTTAAAATAATATCAGACTGGGGTGTCAAGGTGGTACAGTGGATAGAGCACCAGCTCTGGAGTCTGGAGGAGTTGAAATCTGGCCTAAGACACTTTATAATTACTTAACTGTGTGACCTTGTGAAAGTCAATTAATCCCATCGCTTTGTAAAAAAAAAACAAAATTTAAATTAAATAACATCAGACAACATAAAATAGCTGGCAGTCTACTTGCCAGAACAGACTCAGAAACTTGATGAAAACAACTAAAAACACTTTTCACATGAATAATATCAGATCAAAATAACTGGGAAATTTTAATTTCTCATGAGTAGATTAAATTAATATAATAAAAATTTACAACTTTACTTAAATTATTTATTTAGTGCCATACCAATCAAACTTTCAAAAATTTACTGTGGTGAGCTAGAAAAATTTGTAACTAAATTCATATGGAGAAACAAACAATCAAAAATATCAAGGAAATTGTTGGACAAAATGCAATCAGGCTTTGCATCTCCTTTTCCATTTGGTCAATTCTATTTTTAAAGGAGATATTATCTTTTTTATTTTCCCAGTTGCATTTCTGAGGGAATTATTTTCTTTTTGCATTTGTGCAATTGCATTTTTAAAGAATTTGTTTTCTTCTGTCATTTTTTGTTACAAGATATTAATTTTTCTTGCAAAATGTTCATTTTCTCTTTCACTGCTTTTCCAAATTTTTGCATTTGATTTTTAAAGCCCTTTCCAATCTCTTCTAAGAAGTCTTTTTGGGTTGGAGACCAATTCGTATTCTCCTCTCAAAAGCCTAGTCATACCAGATTGAAAATTACATTAAGATTAAAGTATCAGTCATGAATACTGTTTGATACTGGCTAAGAAATAGAATGGTGGATCAGTGGAATAGATTAGTATCAAAAGAGACAGCACTGATTTGAATATAGTAATCAAATGTTTGATAAACCCAAAGATCCTAGCTTCTTAGGTAAAAACTCACTCTTTTATTAAAAAAAAATACTACTTGGAAAACTGAAAAACAATATGACAGAAAGTAGGCACAGACCAACATCTTACACACACTACATTAAGATAAAGTCAAAATGAATGCAGAATTTAGACATAAAAGGTAATATTAAAAGCAAATTAAGAAAACAAGGAATAACATAGCTTTCAGAATGATGAAAGAGGGTGCAGTTTATACAAAGAAGAGATTGAAAACATAATAAAAACAGACTGGAAAATTTTGGTTATTTTGAATTAAAATGTTTTTGCAAAAAATAAAAAAAAGAAAACCACTGCAATGAAGATTAAAATGAATGTATTATGTTGGGAAACAATTTTTACAACTAGTTTTTCTGACAAAGGACTCATTTCTAAAATATATAGAGAGCCAGTAAAAAGATCTGGAAAGGCAATTCCCAGATGAAGAAATCAAAACTATCTCTAGTCATATGAAAAATTGCTCTAAATCATTATTTATTAGAGAAATGCAAATTAAAATGTCTCTCTGTGGTACCACCTCACAACTCTCAGATTGACCAAAGTAACTAGAAAGGAAAATGATCAATGGTGGAGGGGATGGGAGAAAACTGGAACATGGATGCATTGTTGGGGTAGTTGTGAACTGATCCAACCTTTCTGTAGAACAATTTGAAATTATGCCCAAAGGGGAATAAAGTGTGTATATCCTTTGATTCAGGAATAGCATTACTGGATCTATATCCTGAAAAGATCATGAAAACGTATAAAAACTACATTTGTACAAAAATATTCATATCAACTTTTTCTTGTACTGACAAAGGACCAGAAATTGAGCAGATGCCCATAAATTGGGGGGGGATGAATGAACAAATTGTGGTATATGTATGTAATAGAACACTATTGTTCAAAAGAAATCATGAGGGACAGGATTTCAGAAAAGCCTGGAAAGACTTGCAGGAATTGATGTTGAGTGAAATAAGCAGAACCAGAGAATATTTTAAGTACTTTAATACTGGGGTCATGATCAGCCCTGATGGACTTGTTTATTTTAGCAGTACAAGAATCAAAGACGATTGTAAACGGCTTGTGATGGAAAATACCATCTGTATCCTGAGAAGGAACTGTGATGTTTGAATGAAGATCAAAACTTATTGTCTTCAATTTTTAAAAGTTGACTTATGTATTATCTCTTTTTTTCTTGCTAATTTTTTCTTCCATTTGGATCTGATTCTTCTCTCAGAACATGTTCAATACCATTCTCTGTTTAGTATAGCTAAAAATATAGATTTCATATAAGATTGCATTCAGTCAGGGGAAGGGAGAAGGAAGGAAAGGAGGGAGAAAAATTGTAAAACTCAAAATCTTGTAAAAATGATTGGTAAAAACTGCCATTTGTTGCAATAAAAATATTAAATAATAAAATATATGCTTAAATTCTTTTTCATATAATTAATAAAAATATTTTTAAAATGAGTAAATGGCAATTTATAAAGGAAAATTATAAAATTTTTTGTAGGACATTCAAAGTCCATTACAACCTGTTTTCTCCAATCTTTCCATTATGTTTTCATCTTACAAATAAATCCTTATCCCCATATTGTCTAAAATCCAGTAACATTAACCTCCTTGCTATTTCTCAAAACAGATATGCCATTTTCAGCTCTAGGCTTTTTCCCTGGTATCCCATACCTGAATATTTCTTCCTCTTCCCCCATTCCTCCTGACTTTTCTGACTCCTTTCAAGCCTAAATAAATTATAACTTGCAGAGGAAGCTTTCCTGATCCTCTTAGTATCAGTGCCTTCCTTCTATTGATTACTTTCTATTTTTTTTCTTTTTTATCTCTTTTTCAGCACTGTCATTTGCCTGCTTTCTCTGCCATTATACTACAGGTTACTTTTGTCTTTCTTTCTGTGCCCAGTTCTTAGCACAGTGCCTGTGCTTGACTAACTAACTAGATTAAAGTAGAAATCTCTTTGGATTTCAAGTCAGAAATTAAATTTAGAATGAAAGTCTTTGTCACTAAGTGACCATGTAATTTTAAGAGAATCACTTGTCCTCTTAAAACCTCAATTTTCTCATCCATATAATGGGGATAATAATATGGACAATACCTAAAATATAATATTTTTATGTATACCAAATGATACAAAGCATGAGAGTTGCCTGAAATGCTAGATACTAGCAATTCTACTGACTGATTGCTATGACTAATAAACAAAATAAAGATTTTTAAAAATCTTGTGTACTCATGTGCAACCCCCCCCCAAAAAAAAAACATCAGAAGAAAGAACTCTCTTCCTTCAAAGAATAGATTGTGTCCCATTTCCATCATAGGGTCTCTTTTGATAACCATCAAATTTTAATTTTTTTCATTCTTGAAATTCCTTTATATGTTTGCAAACATACTGGATTGCCTTATTTGAATGACAAGTGTGGTTTCCTTTATGGGGCATGGGGCTATTTTATATTTGTCTTCAAATTCACAGTATCTATTATAGCAAATCATACTTTATTTTTTGCTGCTCAACCACATCTGCCTCTTTGTGACAAGGGAGACAATCCTATTTGTGGCTTTCTTGACAAAGGTGCTGGAGTGGTTGGCCATTTTACAGAGTCACTTAAAATAAAGACTTTTTGGTACAATTAAAATGAATGAGCAATCAGTTTAATAGAATATCCTTCCTGACCCTTTTTCTCATCTGTGTAAAATGTTTTAATTTTGGAAAATTATTAGGAAATAAGTTGTTGATTGTGTCAGGACTGCAATTTTATATCTCATGATGACAAAAGAAAATTAGTTACCAAAGATAGACTCAGAGGGCCCAGTCGAAAACACTTGACAAGACTATGCCATAAAACTCTGACGATTATAGCTATTATAGTTTCTTCAAAGGAAGACAATGAAAAATGAACTTTGAAACTCTCAGTCATAGGGTACATAAAAATAAAAGAAAATAGAAGAAGAAAAACATCCAAATTTCCAAAGAATAATAATGAATATGATGAGAATGAAGAAACAGGAAATTTAATCAGTTTATGAGATTTTGTAGATAAGAGTAAGTTAACAAGGCTTAAAGGCACAATACATCATTAATTGGAATAGTATTTTTTTAGTTATAGCTTGCAAAAAATACTCATTTTTAAAATATCTATCAAATTTATTGGAATTTTAGTCCTTCCATCCCTTCTTTCCTTCCTTCCTTCCTTCCATTCTTCCTTCTATTATTTTTTCTTCCTTTCTCCCTCCCTCCCCTTCTTCCTTCCTTCCACCTTTCTTCTGTCTTTCTTTCCTCCCTCTCATCTTCTCTCCTTCCCTCACTTTCTTTCCTTCCTTCCCTCTCTCCCTTCCTTCCCTCCCTCCCTTCCTTCCTCCCTTCCTTCCTTCCTTCCTTCCTTCCTTCCTTCCTTCCTTCCTTCCTTCCTTCCTTCCTTCCTTCCGTCCTTCCTTCCTTCCTATTTCTTGAACCCTATCACTGGAAGCAAGGAATCTGTGTGCTGAGTTATTATTATAATGTATAGCCATTCCATTAGGTGCACACCACCATGTGGTATAAGGCAGGAATAATTAAGCACCAGATGGTGATGTAAACTCCAATAGAGAGAGTCTATGCATTATGCATGAGGAGTGACTTTATTGTTGTTTCCATTCATTTGGTGCCATTATATTGCTCTTGGACACCAATTCTTGTCTCAAAGAAAAGATCTCATTGGATTTGGAATTTCCCTTTTCTGAACAATTTGTAGCCTTGACTCAATCATATTTTCATCATCTTTCATCATCATGTTCAATAGAGAAATTTTAGAGAATTCATTATCTTATGATAGCATCAGGGAACTTCTCAGTTTTTCCATCACTGACTTAATGAATATAATTTGATGTTTCTGTCGACAGTAAAAAATTTAGGATTAGCACCTTTGGAAATTGAATCTGATTTTTAATGATTGTGGTGTCACATTTCCATTCTGAGGTACTTTTAAAATGTCATTAGTAGATATAGATTAATCGTCTCAGGTTTTTTTGACCATTAAAATATCTCTTTTTTCAATAAAGAAATAATGAATTTAAAAGAAGAGAACTGTAATATATATGGTATATTTCAACTATGTCAAATTAACATATTCCTTCTTTAACAAAGACTAAAATAAGTGATAGTTGGCAATATGGTAAAAAAAAAAAGAAAGACATTGCCTTGAGATCAAAATTTTGGAAGAAAACTATAATGCTTCTAGGTTTCATTTCAGCTCCTTCAACCTCATTGCTCACTGTTATAAAACTATATTTGGTTTTTTTGCATAATAATTTCTATGCCACTAAATAAACTCTCCAGGTTTTGATCAATTAATATACATATAGCTAATATTTAATGTATTAGGATCTGTCCTAATATTTAAATTAAGAAAGAAATTAAAACTATTGCGGTCTTAAAAGAGGTTATATAGTAATGGGAGAGAAAACATATATATGTAGGTGTACTCAAGAGTACCACATAGAGATGTGTGCTCAAGATACATTAAGCATGGGAGAAATATCACACTTGAACAAGAGGTATTAGCAACTATATGAAAGGCTTCTTGCAGAAGATCAGACTTGGGTTAATTGTTAAAAAGAACCAGGGATTATAAGAGGCAAAGGTTAAAAAAGTAGAGTACTCCAAAAATTGAATGCAGATAGTACAAAGAAAAAAGTAGCCTTCATAAGCAATAACAACTTTGCCAGCATTACTGGAGCAGAGAGTCAATCAGGATGGGAAAAAATTTGAAGGAACCTAGAAAGACAAAAAATAGATGACAAAGACTTGAACCTAGAGATCTTAGAGAGGCACTGAAGTTTATGGACTAGAAGAGAAAACATAGTAAGGTCTGTGCTTTAGGAAACACTCTGAAACCTCTTTGGAACATAAATTGGAGGAGGTAGACACATGAGATAAGGACACAATTTAAGTGGCCATAGTAATATTCCAAGCATGACCTGATGAGGGCATGAATGAAGATAGTAACTGTAAGAGTCTAGAAAAGAGAATGCTGCAAGAACAAAAGTGATAAAGATGTGATAATTTACTAGATATATATAGGATGAGCAAAAGTAAGAAGACAAGCATGACACCAAGATTTGAGCCTGAATGACTAATCACATCATGATGCCCTTGATGATTTTAGAAAATATGAGAAGAGCTATGGGTTTTAGGGGAAAAGATAATGACAAGAAAATGAAAGATTGAGATACCAAAATGACCAGTAATAAGTGCTGATTGTAGTTGGTGAATTAGGAATGGGGGTCAGAAAAATGTTTAAGAAAGCCTATACAAATCAGGAATTTATTGAAAATAATAACTATACTGTAACCTGATGATATCATCAACTCAAAGTATATAGAAATAAAAGAAAAGAATTCATCAATCAGAATTTGGGATATATTCAAAATTAGGGAGCATGACATAGGAATAGTCAGACAAATAAGAACAAAGAGTGAGCAATGTCACAAAATCCAGAAAAGTGTATGTTTTTAGCCCCCCAAAAAGGTGGTCAAGAGCTACAAAGTTTTCAGAGTTCAATATGGAGGATAATAAGTATTGGCCTTTATTCAAGGTTGCAGTATTCTCTTTGAAATTCTTCTCTATTTTCTTTTCTGTTCCAATAGTAAAACTTGTCCTCCAAATGTTTCTCTCATGTTTCAGTAATGCCATAGATATTATTAAGAATTTTTTGTAGAATAGTCCAATGAAGTATAAGCTCTGACCAGCCCACTAATATAAACAAAGTGATAAGTGCTTCTCTGTGAATTTAAGAACCAGAATATTTTAAGAGAGATTGATAAATAGAATGTAAGAGTGTGTTTTTGTTTATAATGTCTCCATTTCTTCATTTTTTAAGGTGAGTTAGAGAAGGAAATGACAAATCACTCCAGTATGCCCAGAAAACCCCAAGTAGGATCATAAAGACTTAGACATGACTGAAAAAATAACAAAACAACATATGATAAATAATCAATTATATATGCATACACATATATGCGTGTATAAGTGTATATCTAGTTTATATATCTAGTTATTATTATAGACACATAATAACTATATATGTATATATATATACATAGTTATTATTTGTGTATACATGCACACATTCTCCAAAGCTTCTATTAAGGAATCTTATTAAAAAAACATCCTATAGAGCGATATTTGCATGCATGTACCTATGATTTTATATACATCCTTTATATGTGTATAGAAAGAGTTAGATATAATTATGTCTATCTATCTTTATACATATCTACCTACTTATCCAGGTAATCAATATTTAAAAAATAAATTCTATACTTAACCTCTGTCCTTTAGATGATTAGTTATCTTGAATTGAAATATTTTTCTTCTCTCCTCTTTTTTCAATAGAACTTTTTATTGCTCAAATCAATTGTCCTTGAGAAAATTCTCACTACCAATTCATCCCAAGATCAACTCCATCTTTTTTCCTTCTAAAGAAATTAAACATACTAGCTGTGTGATACTTCTATGTGCAAATCTCTGCACCCTGTTTTTCCCATATGTAAGATGGGAATAACAATACCTGTAATAAAAACCCCATAGGTTGTTGAAACAATAAAGAAATATATTTCTTGAAATTAAAGTATCTCTGAGATACCACCTCACACCTCTCAGATTGGCCAATATGACCAGAAAGGACAATGATCAATATTGGAAGGGATGCGGAAAATCTGGGACACTAATATATTGCTGGTGGAGCTATGAACTCATCCAACCATTCTGTAGAGAAATTGGAAATTATGCCCAAAGGGCAACAAAAATGTGCATACCCTTTGATCCAGCACTACCACTACTGGGTCTATACCCTGAAGAGATGATGAAAAAGGGTAAAAACATCCCTTGTACAAAAATATTTATAGCAGTCCTGTTTGTGGTGGCAAAGAATTGGAAATTAAATGAATGTCTTTCAATTGGCAAATGGCTTAACAAACTGTGGTATGTGTAAGTCATGGAACACCATTGTTCTATTAGAAACCAGGTGGCATGGGAATTCAGGAGAGCCTGGAAGGATTTGCATGAACTGATGCTGAGAGAGATGAGCAGAACCAGAAAAACATTGTACACCCTAACAAAAACATGAGGGTGATGATCAACCTTGATGGACTTGCTCATTCCATCAGTGCAACACCAGGAACAATTTTGGGCTACCTACAAGGGAGAATACCATTTGTATCCAAAGAAAGAATTATGGACTTTGAAGAAAGATGAAAAACTATTACCTTCAAATTAGGAAAAAGCCATTATCCTATTATGTAATTTTACTATCTCATACTTTTTCTTTCTTAAGAATATGATTTCTCTGTCATCACATTCAACTGAGATCAATTTATACCATGGAAACAAATTAAAGACTATCAGAATGCCTTCTGTGGGGATGGAGGAAAGGAAGCAAGAATGGGGGGGGGAATTATAAAACTCAAAATAAATAAAATCATTCTAAAAAAAAGAAGTCTAGTGCTTGCAAAATATTGGATAAATGTCAGTTTTTTGTTTATCAAAGCAATAATGTTTCAAAGCCATTTAAAAATGTATAATTAAAAATTTATAATAACCTTTAAAGCTTCTGTCTCAGCTTTTTTACCATTTCTCCAACTTGAAATAGTAAATCACTTTTCATATCAATTATAGCTATCCTTCATGGTGTAGCTTGAACCCTATCCATTCCCTAAAACCTACTTCCCTAAGAAAAATAAATAAATTAAAAACTCAACCAACCAAGAAATGAATGAATGAGTAAATATATATTCAATCCCTTGATCTTTAGAACCCTTATTTGAATATGTATCTTTGGTGATTTCAAAATGCTTCTTTTTATTGGAACATTTTTTTATCATAGATATGTTTCATCTAATTCCCCCTAACTAGGATGTAAAGCATACTAGGAAATAGAATGCTAGAATCTGCATCAGGAAAGCTTGGAATCAAGTCCTGCTTGACATTTACTAGCTAGTTGGACACAGTCCAGTTACAGAACCTCATTTACCTATGAAATTACAATATCAATAATAGTTCCTATTTGATGAGGTCATTGTGAAACTCAAATGAAAAAAATTTTCTTGAATTTTATATTATTATCAGTTATTATCCTTACCTTTCCTAATTAGGCAATAGTCATAAATGTATGTCTTTATTAATCTCATAGAGTTTAGCATAGAATAGATGCTCAACAAATATCTGTTAATAATTTGAATTATTATGGTGGTGGTGATAATGATGATGATGATGATGATGATGATGATGATGATGATGATGATGAAGATGGTGATGATGATGATGTTGCTAGTGTTCCTATGGATTAAAATAACACATATATTCAGAAAATTGGTTTTCTTAGTTAAACAATTCTATTAGATGAAATTATCATAGGATTCATTTAAAAAATCCATGAGATAATTAATTTAGAGTTAGAAAGAACTTAGAAGTCACTATATTTAACTCTCTAATTTTACAGATGTGAGAAGTGAGGCAAAGAAAGGTTCAGTGACTCCCCCAGGATAGACATATTTTCCAGATTTTTTCACAAATCCACCTGCTCATGATTTCATACAGAACAATAGTATCCCATAGCATTCATATTCCAAAATTTGTTCAGTCATTCCACAATTGTTGGCTATCCCCATGATTTTAAAATTTTTGTCAGTACAAAAAGAACATCTATGTATAATTTTGTATATGTGGATTTCTTCCCCTTTTTAAATATTCTCTTTGGGACCTGAACTACTTGTATTCTTGCATAGTAGGATGATACTGATAACTCATATGAACCTTCTCATTTTTAGGGCAGTTAGAAGGAGCATATTTAGTCAATGTATAGGAGGGAGTTGAATTTGAAGGTATAATACATTAAAAAGATGGAGTTAGGGGCGGCTAGGTGGCACAATGGATAAAGCACAAGCTCTGGAGTCAGGAGTACATGGGTTCAAATCTGGTCTCAGACACTTAATAATTACCTAGCTGTGTGGCCTTGGGCAAACCACTTAACCCCTTTCGCCTTGCAAAAGCCTAAAAAGAAAAAGATGGAGTTAATGAGAGGGGGAAGAAAGACACATACTGGGAGAAAGGGAAGTTAATGGCAGGGAGAGAAAGTAACATCATGGGAGAAAGGGAAAGGAGGGGGGGTAGAATGGGATAAGTCATTTTACATAAAAGAGACAAGAAAAAGCTCTTACAGAGTAGTGGAAGAGGAGGAAGGTGATGAGGAATAAATAAGCATCACTCTCATCAGAAATGGTTCAGAGAGGGAAAAAATACACACTCAATTGGGTAAAGAAATCTATCTTAACCATGAAGGTATATAGGAGAGGTAAGGGATTGGGGAGAGAGTACAGGTGGTAGAAGAATGGGAGAGAGTAGTCAGATGCAACACAGTTTTGAGATGGGATTGAGGAAAAGGAAAAAGAGAATAGAATGAATGTGGGCTGGGAATAGATTGGAAGAAAATACAGCTAGCAATAGCAACTGTGGGAAAATTATTGAAGCAATTTCTCTGATGGATTTATGACAAAGAAGGTTATCCAACCTAAAGACAGAGGTGATAGTGTCTGAAGAGTGACTGAAGCATCTTTTCTATCATATCACACTTTATTTTCCTTGTGATTTCTTTCTTTCTGGGGGTGGGGTGGGGTTAGGATTACTTTTAAAACATAACTATTGTAGTAATGTTACACATTTTTAACCTACACCAATACCTTGCCCTTTCTATGGGACAATAGGGTCAGAGAAAGGGAAGGAATCTGGAACTCAAGGTTTTGGAAGAAAATATTGAAGCTTGCTTTTGCATGCAACTGGTGCAGATTTAAAATTTTAATCCGCTGGAATATAAAATGAAATAAATTGTAGCTAATCTTTTTTTGCCACATTGATTTGTCAGTGATTGCATATGACTGTGTCCTAGAATAATATTGAAGATTTAAGTTTGAGAGTCACCCAAAAATCAATAGCAAAGTGCATGACAAATATGAACAAGTTAGAGAATATGGTCAATGAATAATTGAATAAGAAAAATTATTTAAAATTTATCAACATTAAACTGTATTACCAGAAAAGAAGGTTTTAGTAAGGAAGAGGCAGAAAGACTATTGGTTCTGAAGTCAGAATATCAGATTCAATTAAACTTCTAATGTTTATCAGTGTCATATATAATAAATCTTATAACCTGTCCTGTTCTTAGTTTGGGTCTCTTTTTCTTGATCTATAAAATGAAGGAGTTTATTTAGGAGAACTTTATTTTCTACATCCATGCTCCTTTACTAAATATATCTCATTCAATGCCATAGTCCTCCACTGGTGACCTTACAATTTCAAAAGATGTAGACTAAGATCCTCTGCATGTTCATGAACCTTCTTTGGAGAATTCATGACAGGACATGGACAAAATACTCATAAGATGAAAAGTGGATGGGTTCAACTGCAGCACTAGAGGGAATAACCACATTGCTGTGATCATAACAGATGTATCAAAATGTGGACATGTAATACCAAGCATGGACAGGTGACATAAACAATGCAAGAAGTGAGATGGTTAACTAAGGAGTATCCAAATAGATACAAGTTAGTGTGAAGAAAATTGCTATTGAATTTATTAAAGCAAAGATAAGGAACTAGAGCATGAAGAAATGACAGATTTCTTATGGTAATGTTTGATGTATAATAATATGAAATATAATTAATATTGTATAATTAAATACCTTGAAAGATTAATCCCAGAAGATTTTATCAATATTTATCATATCTTTAAAACTATCTATGAGGCAGACAGAGAAACTGATGTTTTTACTCTCCTTAATCTTAGAGATTTGGAACTGAAGGACCTAAGGAGGATGTTAGAATCAGGGTTCAGCAGATCTAATTACATCTTCAGAAGACTATTGCTTTAATATGTTATTGCTTCTGGCCAAGATGACAGAGGGAAAACAGGCTAAGGCCTCCTGGTTTCCCCTTAGAAATAATATGAAACAAACTCTTAACAGAAATGTGATCAACAAAACCCAGAAAAAGAAGCTGGGAGAAAAATATCTTCAAGGTTTGTCTTCCGTGATCATGGGTAAGCCTGGCACAGAAAGCAGAGATTCTGCCAGGAATGGTGAGAGCTTGACGAGCCTAAGATCAGCCACAAAGCCATTGATTGTGGGAGTCCCAGTTCCGGAACCAACTGGGGCACAGAGGCATTGGCTCTAGGACTAGTGGGCTATTGACCTGATAGTCTGGGGCTTATCAGCAGGTAATACAGAAATCTGCAGGACTCCTCTGTTCTGAAGGAACTCAGACTCCATACCTTCATTTCAACTTTCCAGAAGCTGAATTCTTGCCAGAAAAAAATGCAGTGATAGCCCCCATCCCCACCAGGTTCAGGCATGGGCAACTGAGCTCACTCAGCTGTGAATAGGGAGAGTAATTACCTTGCCCCAGGGCATAGCCCACATTGTTCAAAATTGCTCATATCCCAAAGGCCAAGGGAGAGGGCCTCAAATCAAGATCACAGGCACTCCTGAGACAGCAACCAGCACCCCCTGCTGGCAAGCTGATGTGGAGTTATTAAGTTAAATGAGTAAAGACTCTAGGGATCCCAACAGCAAATGTCTGTGAACCAGCCACAACCCCAACACAAGATCTTAGGAAAATGAAGAAAGGTCATTGAAAAAGGGGGTCCATAGAAAAATTCCTAGTAGGTAAAGACACTAACTCAGAGAGAACTAAAACATCTGAGAAGAATATGATTTTGTCTCCAGCACAGAAATATTTTCTTGAAGAAATCAAAAAGGAGTTTAAAAATCAATTGGAAGATTTGGGAAATGAAACCCAAGAGAAGATTAGTACCTTGCAACAAGAAAACAAATTCTTGGAAAATACAATTGGACAAATGCAAAAAAAGAAAATAATTCTTGAAGGGATGTGGGAAATCTGGGGAACTATTACACTGTTGGTGGAGCTGTGAACTCATCCAACCCTTCTGGAGAGCTATTTGGAATTATGCCCAAAGGGCAACAAAAATGTGCATACCCTTTGACCCAGCAATACCACTACTGGGTCTATACCCTGAATTGATGAGGAAAAAGGATAAACACCTTACTTGTACAAAAATATTTATAGCAGCCCTGTTTGTGGTGGCAAAGAATTGGAAATCCAGTAAATGTCCTTCAATTGGGGAATGGCTTAGCAAACTGTGTTATATGTATATCATGGAACACTATTGTTCTATTAGAAACCAGGAGGGACGGGATTTCAGGGAAACCTGGACGGATTTGCATGAACTGATGTTGAGTGAGATGAGCAGAACCATAAAAACACTGTATACCCTAACAGCAACGTGGGAGTGATGTTCAACCTTGAAGGACTTGCTCATTCCATCAGTGCAACAATTTGGAACAATTTTGGGGCTGTCTGCAAAGGAGAGTACAATCTGTATCCAGATGAGGAGCTGTGGAGTTTGAACAAAGTGCAAAGACTATTCCCTTTAATTTAGAAGAAAAAAACAGTTAGCTTATTGTCTGATCCTGTTACCTCTTAGACTTCTCTTTTCTTTAAGGATATGATTTCTCCTCATCACACCCAGTTTAGATCAAGGTACAACATGGAAACAAAGTAAAGAGTGACAGAGTGCTTTCTGGGGGGGGAAGCAAGATTGGGGGAAAATTGTAAAACTCAAATAACATCTTTAATAAAAATAAATTAAAAAAAAGTTTTTAAAAAAAGTTTTAACAAAGGAGAAAAAAAACCATGAACAAAATAGAATGAGGAAAGTCAAAGAACAATATGCAAGAAAACATGAAAATTAAATAAAAAATTCACCAAAAAAAAGAAAATAATTCTTTCAAAACTTCAATTGGTCATATGAAAAACTCTATTAAAAATACAATTAACCAATTGTAAAAGGAGTTGCAAAAGGTAAAGGAAAAAAATTCTTCTCTTAAAAAAAGAATGGAATCTGTGAAAACTGACTTCATGAGAGAACAAGATACATTATCAGCAAAACTTCTGACCTTGAGAATAGATTGAGGAGAGATAACATAAGAATCATTGGTCTTCCTGAAACCATTGAAAAGAAAAAAAAAGTCTGAAATTGATATTACCAAATTTAATTATGTAAAACTGCACTGATATCATAGAACCAGAGAGCAAAATAGTTAGTGAAAGAATCATTGATCCCCTCCCTAATGGGATCCTAAAATGAAAACACCAGGGAATATTGTGCCCAAATTACAGACCTATCTAATAAAAGAGAAAATCTTGGAAGCACCCAGAAATAAACAAATTAAATGTCAAGGAGCTACAACAACAAATACACAGGACCTGCCTGCATCAGCATTAAGGGATCAAATAGCCTGGAATGAGACATTCTGAAGAGCAAGGGAACTAGGAATGTAGCCAAAAATCCACTACCCAGCAAAACTGAGCCTTTTCTTCCAGGGGAAAAGATGGATATTTAGCAAAATGGGAGACTTCCAAAATTTCCTGATGCAAAGACCAGAGCTAGATAGAAAATTTGGACAACAAAAAGGAGACTTAAGAGCCACATGAATAGGTAAAAAAAATGGGAGGGGGGAAGGAAAAAAAATTCTATCCAATAAGATAAAACTGGCTATATAACCACCTGGGAGAATGATTCTTATTACTATTGAGAATTGTAAATCTATTATAGAGAATATATTTAGCCAGAAGTGATGGACACTCATGACTTTTCTGTGACTCAGAATGATTTGAAAACAATACCTCCTTAAAAAGGGGGACAAGAAAGTGATGGGAAGATAGAGGAGATTGAATGAGGTAAATCCTATTACATTAAGAGGGACAAAGGACTTATTGAAATTGAGGGTAAGAAGGAAAGAGGTGAAAACCACTTGAAACTTATTCTCATCAGATTTGGCTTAAAGTTATCATACATACACTCAGTTAAGTTAAGAAACTTATCTTAACTTTCAAGCATTAAAAGGGGAAGGGGGGAGGAAGGGAACTAGCAAAAGAACAAAAAGCAAGAATGGGCAAAAGGAAAGGGGAAAGAAAGGGGAGGTGGTTAGATATAGAAGGGCAAATATATTCAGAAACAAAATACTGGGGAATATGGATAAAGCAAAAAAGGAGGAAAATACAAACAGAGTGAAGAGTGCATGCAGGTTAATAAAGAGTTAATAATTATAACTTTGAATGTGAATGGGGGAACTCTTCCTTAAAACATAAGTGAATAACTGATTGGATTAAAAACCAGAATCTTACAATATGCTGCTTACAAGACACTCATTTGAAGCAGAGAGATACATATAGAGTAAAGGTAAAAGGTTGGAGCAAAATATATTTTGCTTCAGCTGAAGTGAAAAAGCAGGGGCAGCAATCCTTATCTCACAGAAAGCAGCTGCAAAAATAGATATCGTTAAAAGATATTAGGGAGAAAACTACACCCCCTTAAAGGGACCATAGTCAATAAAGTAATTTCAACATTAAATATGCATGTACCCAATCATATAGTATCCAGATTCTTAGAGGAGAAGTTAAAGAAGTTACAGAAAGACATAGATAGCAAAACTCTACTGGTAGGAGACCTCGACCTTCCACTCCCAGATTTGGCTAAATATACTCATAAAATAAATAAGAAGGAAGTTTAAGGAGGTACATATATTGTTAGAAAACCTAGACATGATAGACTTATGGAGTGAGGAAACTGAATGGGGACCAAAAGGAATATACTTTTTTTTCCTGAAGTACATGGCACTTAAACAAAAAATTGACAATGTACTAACGCATGAAACCCTAATAATCAGTTGCAGAAAGAAAGAAATAGTGAATATGTCTTTCTCAGACCTTAATGCAATAAAAATCCCATGAAATATTGGGCTACAGAGATGTAGACCCAAAACTAATTGGAAACTAAGTCACCTCATTTTAAAGAATGAGTCGATCAAACAATAAATTATAGAAATAATCATTTCATCCTAGATAATGACAATAATGAAACAACATACAAAATCCTATGGGATATACTCAAGGTAATGAACCAAATATTCAACTAAAAAATTAGAGGAAGAACAAATTAAAACCCTCCAATTAAATACCAAATTAGACATTCTAAGCATCAAAAGAGAAATTTAAATAAGCAAAAGCAAGAAAACTATTGAACTAATAAATAAACCCAAGTGTTTGTTTTATTAAAAAAATAAAATTGATAAACCTTTGGCCAATTCGATCAAAAAAACCCCCAGAAAACCAAATTGTTAATATCATAAATGAAAAAGGTGAACTCACCATCAATGAAGAGGAAATTAAAGTAATAATACAGAATTATTTTGTCCAACTCTATGCCAATAAATTTGAAAATCTTAGTGAAATGTATGAATATTTACAAAAATATAAGTTGCCCTGGATAAATGAAAAGGAAATTAAATACCTAAATAACTCTATCTCAAAAAAAAGAAATTCAACAAGCCATTATTGAATTTCCTAAGGAAAAAATCTCCAGGGCCAAATGAATTCACAAGTGAATTCTACCAAACATTTGAGGAAGAATTGATTCCAATTCTAGATAAACTCTTTTCGAATAATTGCTGAAGATGAAACTCTGCCTAACTATTTCTTGACACAAATGTGGTGCTGATACCTAAACCAGGAAGAGTTAAAACAGAGAAAGAAAGTTATAGACCTAACTCTGTGATGAATATAGATGCCAAAATATTAAATAAAATCTTAGCAAAACAATTGTAACAAGTTATCACTTGGATAATGCACTATGACCTAGTAGGATTTATTGCAGGAATGAAGGGTTGGTTCTATATTCGAAAAACTCTTGGTATAATTAATTATAACAATAACAAACCTGTCATAAATCATATGGTTATATCAATAGATGCTAAAAAAGCTTTTGAGAAAATACAGCACCCTTTCCTACTAAAATCACTAGAAAGCATAGCAATAAATGGATTATTCCTTAGAGTAATAAGAAGTATCTATCTGAACTCATCAAGCATTATAGGCAATGGGGATAGGTTAGAGTTATTCCTAATAAGATCAGGGGTGAAACAAGGATGCACATTATCACCACAACTATTCAATATGGTATTAGAAATGTTGGCTTCAGCAATAAGAGAAGAAAAAGAAATTGAAGGAATTAGAATTGAGGAGGAAGAGACAAAACTCTCACTCTTTGCAGATGACATCTGTATACCTAGAGAATCCAAAAAAAATCATTTAAAATACTACTAGAAATAATTAGCAACTTTTGCAAAGTCTCAAGATAAACCCTAATAAATCCTAATCTTTTCTATATATGACTAGCAAGATGCAGCAGAAAGATCTAGAAAGAGAAATCCCATTCAAAGTAACTTCAGACAACTCAGAGTCTACCTGCCAAGGCAGACTCAGAATCGTTGCAAAAACAATTTCAAAGCCCTTCTCATACAAAGAAAATCAGAGTTAAGTAACTGGGCAAATATTAACTACTCATGGATAAGCCAAGCTAATGTAATAAAAATGACAATTCTGCCAAAATAAAACTACTTGCTTAATACCCTACCAGAAAAAAATTACAAAAATTACTTAAACATAAGCACATTCATATGGACAAATTAAGTCAAGAATTTCCAGGGATTTAATGAGGTAAAGTGCAAAAGAAGATGGCTTAGTCTTACCAGATCTAAACTTACATTATAAAATAATAAGTCATCAAAACTACCCAGTATTGGCTAAAAATAGTCGTGGATCAGTGGAGAAGATGAGGTGCAATAGCAGGAAATGTTTATAGTAATCTGCTGTTTGACAAACCCAAAGAGTCCAGATATTTGCAATAAAAAACTATCTATTTGACAAAACCTGTTTGGAAAATTGGAAGTTAGAATGGAAGAAATTTGGATTAGACCAACACCTCACACTCTATACCAGTATTAAATCAAAATGAATATAGGATTTAGTCATTAAAAAATATTAGAAGCAAACTAGTAGATCAAGGAATAATTTACCTGTCAGATCTATGGAAAGGGAAGCAGTTTATGACCAGTGAAGAGACAGAGAAGAATATTAAATATAAATTAGATAATTTTGATTACATTAAATTAAAAGGCTTTTGCACAGAAAAAAAACACTGTAACTAACATCAAAATAAATGTAGTAAATTGGGAAAAAAATTTTACAAGTAGTTATTTTGTCAATGGACTCATCTCTAAAATATAAAGATAACTGAGTCAATTTTTTTAAAAACCAAGCCATTCCCCAATTGACAAATAGTCAAGGGACATTCAAAGACAATTTACAGATGAGGAAATCAAAAAGGTCCATAGTCACATGAAAAATTATAGTAAATCACTATTTATTAGAGAAGTGCAAATTAAACCATCTCTGAGGTACCACCTTACACTTCTCAGACTGTTCAATATGAGCAGAAAGGACAATGATCAATGTTGGAAGGGATATGGGAAATCTGTGACACTAATACATCATTGGTGGAGCTGTAAACTTA
Organism: Macrotis lagotis; assembly: GCF_037893015.1. Lineage (NCBI taxonomy): Eukaryota > Metazoa > Chordata > Mammalia > Peramelemorphia > Peramelidae > Macrotis > Macrotis lagotis. The sequence continues at coordinate 89,068,865 of NC_133662.1, read as the reverse complement.
CCCAGCCTTTCTAGAGACCAATTTGTAATTACACCCAAAGGGCAACAAAAACATGCACACCCTTTGATCCAGAAATACAATGACTGGCTCATTACCCTACAGCTATTATGAAAAAGGGTAAAAACATCACTTGTACAAAAATATTCATAGCAGTCCTGTTTATGGTGGCACAGAATTTGAAATTGGTTGAATGGCCCTCAATTGGGGAATGACTTAACAAACTGTATGTGATGGAACACTGTTGTTCTATTAGAAACCAGGAGGGGCAGGAATTCAGGGAAGCTTGGAACGATTTTCATGAACTGATGCTGAACGAGGCCAGCAGAACCAGAAGAACATCATATACCCTAACAGTAACATGGGGTTAATGATAAACCTTAATGAACTTTCTCATTCCATCAGTGCAACAATCAGGCACAATTTGGGGGGTTTATGATGGAGAATAGCATCTGCATGCAGAGAAAGAGTTGTGGAATTTGAATAAAGACCAAAGACTATTACCTTTCACTGTTTTTGCAGTGAATGGTGAAAAGTCTATTAATCCAGGTAAAACAGAATGAATCAGAGAGGTCATAAAGATGGAAATATTCAAGAGTGGATACAATGTTTAGATGGAAGATCAATAACTCAGCTCAAATCTAGAAAGAACTTTCCATAGAAGAAAAGTTTTAAAAGAAGCAAACTGGAATTCAGGAGCTGGTTTCAGCTATCTGATTATATCATCCAAAATCTGCACATTTCTCTACTATCTGAGTTTGTAGCAGCATATATCAATCCCCTTGAGCTAATCCTCCATTGTCAGTACAGAAGTGCTCAGTATTCATTCAATTAAGCAAGCATTTTCTTCAATAGTCAGGAATTTCACTGAACATAGATCAGAGGACACAAGCCTGCATCAGGCTTACAAAAACCAGTAACCACCAGCAAAGCAAAATAACTGTAACAGTAATATTTGCTAACATTTATAATGTGCTTGTTATGTGCCAGGCATTTGTTAAGAACTTTACAACTACCATTTCCCTTGATCTTCACTCAATCCTGGGTTAATGTGTGATTAATGTCTCTCTTTTACAGATGAGGAAATTGAGGCAAAATAGGGTTAAATGCTTTTTAAGGTCACACAGGTATTAAGTGTATGAGTTACAATGTTTTCTAGCTCAGTAAAATAGTTTTTTTTAATATTTGGATTGGTATAGTACTAAATAAGAAATTTAATTTAGGCAAGAATAGTCATTTTTACTTATATTTGATCAACTAAACAATGAGCAATTCACATTTTTCCAGTTCTGATACTTTGTTGAATTTGTTCATAGTTTTAAGTAATTATTTAGATGATTGTTTTGGGTTCTCAAAGTCTAGCATCAATCATCTGCAAAGAGTGGAAGTTTTGCTTACTCATTGCCAATTTTAATTCCTTCAAATTATTTTCTTCCCTTTTTGCTAAAACTAAAATTTCTAACACTATATTGAATAGTAATGGTGACAATCAGCAACCTTATTTCATCCCTGATCTTACTGGAAATATTCCTAGTTTATTCCCATTATATATAATATCTGTTGATTGTTTTAGATAGATACTACTTATTATTTTAAGGAAAATTCCATTTATTCCTATACTCTCTAGAGCTTTTGATAGGAATGAATGCTGAAGTTTTTCAAAGGCTTTTTCAACATCTATTTATATAATCATATGATTTCTGTTGGATTTGTTACTGATATGTTCAATTATGTTGTGTTTTCCTAATATTGAACCATCCCTGCCTACCTGATATAAATCCTACCTGATCATGGTGTCTTATCCTAGTAATAATTTCCTGTAATCTTTTTGCGAAAATTTTGTTTAAGATTTTTACATCAATGTTCCTTAATGAGATTGGTCTATTATATTCTTTGTCTGTTTTGACTCTTCTTTGTATAGGTATAGGCTACATAGTGGTATCATAAAAGAGATTATGCAGAGTTGTTTCTTCTACCATTTTAAATAATTATGTTGAATTGGAATAAATTGTTCCTTAAATATTTGGTAGAATTCAATTGTAAATCAATTTGGCAGAATCAGTTGTAAATCAATCAGAATATGGGATCTTTTTCTTAGACTTATTGATGATTTCTTCAATTTCTTTTTCTGAAATGTTGTTATTTAAGTATTTTATTTCCTTCTCTATTATTCTGACTAGTTTGTATTTTTGTAAATATGTGTCCATTTAACCCAGTTTGTCAAATTTAATGGCATACATTGAGAAAAATATTTATGATTTTTTAAAAATTTCCTCCTTATTGGTGGAGGATTCATCCATTTTGCTTTTGATAGTGGTAATTTGGTATTTTTGTTTCTTTTATTAAGCAGAATAGACAAAGGTTTATTTTTTTATTGGGTTTTGTCATAAAACCAACTCAGTTCTATTTATTAGATCAAAGTATTTCTTGCCTTCAATGTTATTAATCTTCCCTTTGATTTTCAGAATTTTTAATTTAGTAAGAAAATAGGGATTGTTCTTTTTCTAGTTTTTTAGTTGTATATCCAATTCATTTATCTCCTCTTTCTGTATTTTATTCATATAAACATTTATAGATTAAAAAATTTCCCCTAAAACAGCTTTGACTACATCTCATAAATGTTAGAATGTTGTCTCATTGTTATCATTTTCTTGGATGAGATGATTGATTATTTCTATTTTGTGTTGTTTGATCCACACATTCTTTAAAAGTGTTATTTAGTTTCTAGTTAATTTTATTCTGTCTTTCCGTGCTCCTTTATTATGTGTAATTTTTATTGCATCATGGTCTGAGAAGTATGTATTTCAATATTTCTGCCTTTCTTCATTTGTCAAGTTTTTTATACCCTAAGTACATGGTCAACTTTGGTATACGTGCCATGCATTACAGAGAAAAGGGTATATTCTTTTCTATCCCCATTCGGTTTTCTCCAGAGGTTTATCATATCTAAGTTTCTAAGATTTTATTCACCTTCTTAATTTATTTCTTCTTTATTTGTGGCTAATTTTATCTTGTTCTGAGGGGGAGTTGAACTTCCCCACTTTTATAGTTTTTTTGTCTATGTCTCCTTGTAATTCATTCAGTTGTTCATCTAAATTGGGATGCAATATCATTAGGCGCATATATAATAATGATATAACTTAAAAGTTTATAATGTCTATTATAAAGATATAGTTTCCTTCCTTATCCCTTTTTTGTTTTTTGGGGGAGTGTTTTTTGGGAGGAGGGGGGGTTGCAAGGTAATGGGGTTAAGTGACTTTCCCAAGATCACACAGCTAGGTTATTACTATGTGTCTGAGGTATGATTTGAACTCAAGTCCTCCTCACTCCAGGGCCAGTGCTCTATCGACTGCACCTCCTAACTGGACCCTCCATCCTTTCTAATGAAATCTATATTTGCTTTTGCTTTGTATGAGATCAGGATTGTTACCCCTGATTTTTTTTTTTATTTCTGTTGAAGCATAATATGTTTTAGCTTTTCCCTGTATGTAGTTCTCTGCTTCAAATGTGTTTCTTATAAAAACATATTGTAAGATTCTGGTTTTTATTCTATTCTGCTATCCTCTTCCATTTTATGAGAATGTTCAACTCATTCACATTTACAGTTACAATTACTAATTCCTTTTTTTCCCTCCATACTATCTTTCCCCATTTGTACTTTTTCTTTTCCTTTCATTTCTCCTTACCAATGTTTTGTTCCCTTTCCCCTTTAATTTTACTTTCACTTATACCTTCACCTTCCCTTTTATCAATCCCTTCTTCCTTTTTTTTGCTTTCCCTTGCTACTTCCTTGGATAGTAGGATAGATTTTTAAGAACAATTGGGAATGAATGTTATTCCCTCTCTGGGTCAAATATATTGAGTAGCATTTAGTGTTCATACCATCTCTTCTTTTCTTCTACTATAATAGGTGCATCTGCCTCTTCACCTGATGTTGTTTATCCACTAATGTATAGCTTTTGCCTTCTTTTATGTTTTTATTGTTTTAACCCTGTCTTGTATTTATATCTCCTCTGTCAAAACATACCTTTATCTGACCTGATAAAAGTATTGTTCTCGAAGTTTGATTGACTGATAGATTGCTTGATTGATTGATAAGCAGTACTGCCTCATGGTCACTAAATACTTTCTTCTCTTCTGTTTCTTTAGAAATGCACTTCTCAAGAGTCTTGAAATGCTTAAAATAATAATCATTTTATACCTTTATACCTTTTATAATATCCTCCATGAACACACAAAGCATCATGTAAAGATTAATTATTCCATGAGCCATTTATCTCCTCCTCCAGTATATTCCCTCCAATTGTAGTCAAAGCCAAATTGCAAGCAAAGCAAATCTCTTCATGGTGTTTTCATGTCCAGTCTCTCTAAGTATACTTTCTCCCTCCATCTCTGCAGTCTTCTACCCATAATCCCATAACCTTCCCCAAACAAAGCACACAGTACTTTCTCTCCAAATGTGCTTTTAGTACCCTATCCATGATACTAAAACCCTCATGCCCCTCTTCTATTATAACCCTCTAAGTATATAGCAAAATTAAGTCATTTCTGATTTAATTATATAAGTGTTGGGATACAATGAAGGATTTCTTAAGAACGTTAGCATTGTTTATATGAAATATGAGTCCATGACACACAGGTCCACCCAGCATAAGGTGTCATCATCAGCACTATGAGTCAGGCACAATTCAAGTAGTTCAAATAAAACTTGAGATTCATAAGTTTAGAGTAAACACCCAAAGTGCTGACCTGGACTCTTTGTGTCAGACTTTGGTAGAGCATTCTGAACTTATATTTGGACTGATCAACCACAGTCAGATGTATTATGATTTGTCTCAAACATAGTGATATCATTTTGGTCTTCTTTGATAAGGAAGGACAAGAGTCAAACATACCTATGTCCTCTAAATATAATTTCTTCATGTATATTCAACCCTTTAACTATTCTAAGAGAAAAAAAAATTCTTGAGTTACAAGTGTTATCTTCCCTTATAGGGCTGTGTATAATTTAACTAACATTTTTTTATTTTCATTACCTTTTTATGTATCTCTTGAGTCTTGACTTTGAAGATTAAATTCTCTGTTTACTTCTCGTCTTTTTATTAGGAAATTTTGGAAGCACTCTATTTGATTCAATATTCTCTTTTCCCAGACAGAATATGCTGAATTTTATAGGCAGCTAGTAAATTTTTGTTTATAATCCAAAGTCCTTTCAATAAATCTAGGCCCTCTGATAGCTTAATGTTGAAACTGATAAGCCCTTTATATTTCTTATTGTGCTTCCTTTGTATGTATTTAAATTGCTTCTCTTTCATTGCTTATAGTAGTTTCTCCTTTATTTGAAAATACTGGAAATTAACTTTGACATTTTAATCCTGGGCTCTCTTTCAGAAGGTGTTTCATATATGCTTTCATGGGCTATTTAGTTTTCTTAATCTAGTATTTTTGGACAATTTTTCCTGATAATTCGCTGAAAGGTATTTTCCATATTTTTTTTACTTGATCTAGGCTTTCTGGGAGATCATTAATTCATAAATTATCTCTCCTGGAGCTGTTTTCCAGATCACTTGATTTTTCTAAAAGGTACTTTACATTTTATTCAATTTTTTCAGCCTTTTGATTTTGTCTGATAGAATCTTGATGTCTCATAGACTCATTTGTTTCTATCTGCTCAATTCTAATTTTTACAGTTTACATTTCTTCAGGTAATTTTTATGCTTCCTTTACCATTTGGTTAATTTTATTTTTTGCTGAGTGGAATTCCCTTTCCATTTGATCAATTAGAGTTTTAGATGAGTTGTTTCCTTTCCTGTGGGTTGATTTTATTTTTCTGAATAGTTACATTCTTTTTCCCATTAGTTATTTTTACTTTTAATTTTCAAAATCTGTCAGAGACAGTAAAGGGACTTGACAAATGGTCAGAAAGAAATTAAAGAATATTCCTGTACTAACACTGAACACAGCACCAAGCAATATTGACCAGCTCCAATGCCAATATCCCTTGCTGGGCCACAAATCAATGATGGAGAAAAAATAGTTTCAGGAAATGTGCAGCAGGGACTTGGAAAAGCAGTTGTATTTCTAATTCCTGGGAAGAAAATATAGATTTCAATACCAGGTATCAGAGTCCCTTCCTTGTAAGGAAAAACACTGTGACAAAGTGAACAGTAGCTATACTTCTCCCCAGATTACACATCTAATGCATCAAAAATTTCAAATTTCCCAAAACCACCTCTTTAAAAACCTGTGAAAAGTTCTAAGGTTTAGGATAATGCCACTCCTCTCTCCCCAAACCAGGAACAGAGTTCAAATCTAAAGTCAAGAAATGGAATGGAAAAAAAATGAGTCAAAAACAACAAAATATCCTTGATGTAGAGAATTATGAATGTGTTAGAAACAAAATCTGTAACCTTAAATGCTGTTAAATCTATTAAATGGATGAAGGTTCCCACTCTTGAGATTCTGCCTTCCTTGGACACTGCTGATTGTATCCTGTCTCCTTTCGACCCTGTTGTTTGTATCTTATCCACCATTTCCAACTTGACTTAACTTTGGCCATAGACACTAGTGTGTAGGAAATGACTTGTTGAAAGGACAGGAAGGACTGGTATGTTGTTTGCCATTGCCAGATTATCTGGCTCCAAGGTGAAAGACCACACCCCAAGCATCACCCTCTGTTTAACAGAAAGTGTCCCCCCTTTGAGCCTCTTGCTTCTTCCAGCCTCCCATCCAGAAGAATGGGCCTTCCTCTGGTTGTTTCTTAAACTACGTGGAACTCCATGGGCTTCACCATGTGGCCTGGTCAACCAAGCCTCATGACTGCTTGCCCTTCTCTCTCTCTCTCTCTCTCTCTCTCTCTCTCTCTCTCTCTCTCTCATTCTCTCTTTCCAAACCTTGCCAAGATTAACTAGCAATCAACATGGCTTTTTTTTAAACTCTTCTTAACTTTCATATCACTATCTTTTACATTGTAATTTCTTTAATAAATCACTATTTGTTTTTACACCTTCATTCCCAGTCTGAATTGTGATTCATCATAGGCAATAGTTGAACTCAAGCAAGAGGCTACATCTTGTGACCATAAAAACTATGAAAGGAATGATTAAGAATTTAACTCAGAAAAGACAATGGTTTCAAAACAGCTTCAAAGAAATATTTTTTTAAAAAATGTGAACTGGTCAAAAGCCCAACAAGAATTCTTAGAAGCATTAACAAATATTTTCAAAATTAAAAAAAAAAAGTTGTAAAAGAAAAAGTAAGTAAAACTGAGAGTGAAGAAAGAAATTCATGAAGACAATTTTCATCTTGGTATAAAAAATAAGCCTTAGGAAAATAACGATTTCAAAAACAGAATTGGCAGAAAAGGACAAAGGAGCCAAAATACTTAATAGGCAGAAATAAAAATCTCAAAAAGCAGAATTTCCAAATTAAAAAAAGAGACACAAAAGCTCACTGAAGAAAATAACTCCTTAAAAATAAATGAGCGAGTAGAAACTAATGACTCCATGAGACACCAAGAAAAACTGAAATAGTCAAAAGAATAAAATAAAAGAATAAAGTTTGAAATATTTCATTAGAAAAACAACTGACTTGGAAAACAGATCAGTGATATTTTAAGAATTATTGTAGAAACAAAAACACAAAATCAAAGCAAAAATGTCTAGATATATTTCGTGAATTATAAGAAAACTTTCCCTATTTCCTAAAGCAAAAAATGCAAAATGGAAATTGAAACAATTTACCAATCAATGTCATTTTTGCATGTGACTATTGATAGATTCTATTTTTTCTGAAAACTTCCTGTTTATAAAATTTGATCCTCTATCAATTAGGGAATGACTTGTATTTTTGTAAATGTGATTCCCTTTTCTAAATATTTGAGAAATGAGTTCTATATTAGAGGAACACTGTAATTACCACTCCCAGTTTCCTATTTTCTTTCTAATTTTGCCTGTGATGGTATTGATTGTACAAACCTTTTTTAATTTCATGCAATCAGAGTTACACATTTTCTTCAAATGATCCACTCTTTCAACCCTTTGATTATAAACTCCTCTTTTATTCATGCACTTGTCAGGTTTATTTTCACACACACACACACACACACACACACACACACACACACACACACATCATTTAATAAATTCTAGTGACTCCCTATACCCTTCAGGATCAAATAGATACTTAGCTGACATTCAAAGTCATTCCTAACCTAGTCTCTTTCTACATTTGCAGACTTCCTTCAATTGAACATCTGATCAGTGTCATTTGTCTCTTTTTTGTCATTTTCCATGCATATAATACCCTCCCTTCTCTTTTCTGCTTCCTAGTTTCCTTTAAGTACCTACTAATATCACATCTTCCATAAGAAACCTTTCCTAATCCCTTTCAATTGAAGTGGATAAAGGGCTGGTCTGACTTTGGAACATGAGTTCATGTTTTATCTCTAATATGTTTGCTGTTTGACCCTCAATAAATCTCTGAAACTTTTATATGCTTTCTGAGCAAATCAGAATTTCACTTACAAAAGTGTTACTGTTGATTTGCTCTGGTAGAGGAATTTCTTCACTGGAAATTCATTGAACTAGTTAATTTACATGTTCAAGCCAATGAGATAACAAAACAAAACAAAAGATATTGAATTAATGCCAAATTAATATAGAATTGCATTATGTAGAGGCATCTTTTCTCTGAATTTCAGAACTAGCATAGTTACTATAATATTTACTAGATCATCAAATGTTTACCTGAATTCTTGTTGTCCATATAACATGCTATAAATTTAAATTTTAAAAATTTAGGCATTGCTAACAAAGCTAGGATTTCATAGCAGAACTAAGTTAATATAGGAGAATACAATTTGAAATTCCATGTGAAGTAGTGGTAACAAAAACAAGGATAAAATATAGTCCTTGCTTTCAATGAGCTTATAATTCAATGAGCTTAAAATTCAATGAAGGGAGAGTAAGGTAAATCTTTTGAAGGTAAACCTCAAAAATGATTTGAACTTGGTAATATATTTGGGAACATCAGTAATCCAGAGAGGTGCCCACCTGAGATTGGGAAACAGGTTCATTGATTCCAAATCCAGTCATTATAGCAGATTGTCTTGGCCACCTAGGCTGTCAGAGTAGAATGCATTACCCATAAAAAAAGAATGATCAACTACTGATAGGTGTCATATTGTATGTGTATTTTGAGGGGCCAGAAATTTCACCACAAATGTATCACAACCCTAATGATTTCTGAACTAACTTCTTCAATTAAGTTTTCATGGTTTCATCAACTATCGATGGTACTATTACTATTTTATTTTTTTGCTTAATACTACTTGTAGCTGAAGAATATGGGGAAAGATAAAAAGGATGGAGATCTAATAAAGCCAATTTCACCTACCATCATAGAAATCTGAGGGCATGGTTGAGTAGTGACCAGTAGTGACTTTTTTGTAAGTATTTTTGCAAGGTAATGGGGTTAAGTGACTTGCCCAAGACCACACAGTTAGGTAATTATTAAGTGTCTGAGGCCAGGTACTCTTGACTCCAGGGCCAGTGCTCTATCCACTGCACCACCTAGCTGCCCCCTGGTAGTGACTTTTTATGTCAAAAGTAAAAGTTAAAATTTAAATAGTGAATAGAGAATGAAGGAAGATAAATCACTAAGAATGACAGTCAGTTGTGCCTAGGGGAAAAAAAGAATACACCACAAAGTGTAAACTTATATTTTTAGAGATGCATAGACTTCCCCATAGTCATATAACCCATAAAGATTGAAGAAAGACCTTGAAACAAAATCTTCTTGGTTTTAAGGCTACCTAGCTACGCATTAGAAAATATACCATATTGTGGAAACAATATCAATAATAATAAATATACATACCCTGAATTGCATAGCATCCAAGTGCTTAATGGAAAGGTCCATTGAACAGCAGAGAAAATTAGATCATAAAAAGAAAAAAAACAATGTGAACTTAAATGTGTCTTTTCATACTGAGACAAAATAGATTGGAAAGATAAATAAGAATAACACCAAAGACGAATATTATATTATAAATCTTTTAAAAGGACTTTGAAAATTTAGTGACGAAGAACCATAAGATCTATTATTGTTGTTTTCTGTTATTTCAGTTGGGTCTGAATCTATGTTATTCCATTTGGGGTTTTCTTGGAAAAGGTACTATAGCCATTTCCAATTAGCTCAATTTATAGATGAGAAAACTGAGGCAAGCATTATTAAGTGATTTGCCCAAGGTTACAAGGCTAGTTTCTGAGGATTAATTTGTATATATAAAAAGTTTCAAATATATATATATATATATCCAAAAGATTATATAATTTAAATAGATCTTAGAAAACATCTTAGGAAAAACTCTTATAATTAAAAAATTGTAAGGAAGAAAGGGAAGCACATTTATTAGTCTAGATGGGACTCATCCTTAAATAAGGGATAAAGGTGATGAGGATAAAATAAACTGTTCAGATTACATGAAATTGTTGAATTTAAACATTTGTTTTGAGGAAATTTGGCATCATAGATCTCTGACATGATATGTAAAGATATAGAGTATGTGTACATATACATGAAGTATATGTGTATTCATGGAAAATTAGAACCTCTGGGTTTCTTTACAATTTGGTATTCACTTACCACCCAAACTTCACCTGTGCCTCCAAGAAGTTATAAAACATGCAGAAACCATTCCCTGGTAAATAATTTTGGCAGATGAATGAAAAGGAAGTTAAGGGTAACCAAAAGATCTCAAAACCATGAATTAATGAATTAGAGGGCTGTCTACCTCAAGCATATAAAGACATCCCCCAATGGAACAGGCAGATAGAATTTTTTTTCCAACTAGTCACAAAAGGCATAGATGTGGGTTTTGTTGAGTGCTTAGCAATTGATTAGATATCATTGAAATGGAGGTTAGCCAATGCATCCTGAGCCAATACCAGCCATCATGACTTTTGTCTTGTCACTGAATTTCATGATTCCAGAAGAGGCAGGTTAAGAACTTTTCACAAGTCTGCCTCACTTAAATACAATTACTTTATAGGTCAAAAGGCAATATCCCTATGATTTCTTCATTTTTACCTTCCTCCAAGTCATTAGCAATGGGCAAGTGACAAAGCAGCAAGTGTAATACAGTGAGAGCTGCAATTACAACCCTACACAAAGACAAATGAAACCAAAGAGTTTTCTTTTCACTGATAAGAAGCACAGTAGGATTTGGCAGCCCCCCGGATATCTGAGCAGCCCTCTGAAGGGCTCACCTCTTGGTGTCAGAAGGAGACTAGAAAAGGAACCCTAGAATGTTCCATTTCAGATAATCTCACCCTGGTCAGCAGCCGAAGAGCCTACCCTGCGCTTGAAACATACCTGTGCTGCCCCACACACACACACACACACAATGTTGCCTAAATATTTGCTAATAAATTAAAAAATTTAAGTGAAATGGAAGAATATTTACAAAAATATAAACTGCCTCTATTAGCAGAACAGGAAATAGCATATCTAAATAATACCTAAATTTTAGAAAAAAGGAAATGAAGCAGGCCATAAGTGAACTTCCTGAGAGAAAAAAAAATAGAATCAGATGGATTTATGTGTATTCTAAAGTTTAACAATCAATAGATTTAAATATTAAATAAACTATTTGAAATATTAGTCAAGGAAAATGTCCTAACAAACTCCTTTTCTGGAACAAATTCAATACTGATACCTAAACCAGGAAGGGTAAAAACATAGCATGAAAATTATAGACCAATCTCATTAATGAATATGGAAGCAAAAATCTTACATAAGACTCTAGCTAGGAGATTAAAACAATCTATTATAAAGATTATACACTGTGACCAAATGGGATTTATCCCAGGAATACGGAAATATTTTAACCTAAGGAAAACTATTAATATAATTGATTATATCAATAACAAAAGTAACAAAAATGATGATTATATCAAAGATGCAGAAAATTCTTTTGATTAAATATAATACTATTTCTATAAAAAAAAACACTTGCAAGTAAATTATAAAATGATTTTTCCTTAAATTGATAAGAAGCCTTTACCTAAAACCACCAGTGAGCATTATTTATAATGGGAATAAGCTGGAAGCCTTCCCAGGAAGATTAGTTGTGAAACAAGGATGTACACTGTCACAAATATTGTTCAACATTGAATTGGAAATCATAATAATAGCAATAAGAGAAGAAAAAGAAATGAAAGGAATCAGAATGGGCAATGAGGTAATACAACTTTCTTTTTTTTGCAAAATATTTGATGATATACTTGGAAAATCCTAAATACTTGATTAAAAAGTTAATGAAATAATAATTTTAAAAAATAATAAAATATAAAGCAAAAGTGATATATCTTGAATATTCCTATAGATCATCTACAACCTGTGAGAAGAGTTTTAAATAACTCTAGACAGAATAAAGTAGCTAAGATTATATAGCTAAAACAAATATAAAAATGATATGACCAAAATTATATATATATATATAAAACATTTTATGCAAATAAAATCAAATTAAAATAATCAGAGAATTATTAAATGTTCAAAGGTGGGCATTAAAAATGTAATAAAAATGAAAATTTTATCAAAGTCTCTCTCTCTATATATACATATATGTTTATATATATGAAATGTCATCTCAACTTTAAAAATATTTTTGCTCAATTTAAAAAAAATAACAAAATAATTTGGAAGAACAAAAAGTCAGGAATATCAAATTAAATAATAAAATATAAAGGAAAGAGGTTTCATTACAGCAGAGTGCAAATTACATTATAAAGTTATGAAGCTATTTGGTACCGACTAAGAAACTGAAAGGGAAATCAGTGGAACCAAGTAGACAAACAATCTATAGCAGTAAATGACTAAGGACACTTTGTGTTTAATAAGTGTAATGATTTAAATTTTGGGAATAAATTATTTGGTAAATAAATTATACCATTTACCAAAATGAGGGCAAAATAGATACATGACCTAGATATAAATGGAGATATTACAAGAAAATTTGTAGAACATAGAACATATTGCTTAACATAGGTATGAATGAACAAGAAATAGAGAGTATTTTGAGGTATAAAGGATTTTTTGATCACATTAAATTAAAAAAAGTTTTTTCAAATCAAATCAATAAACAGTTCTTAAAGTTCTCATATCCCAAATGTACCAAGAGCATTTTCAAATCTATAAGAATATGAAATCTTCCAATTGAGAAATGCTCCAAGTATATGAACAGACAGTTTTCTGTTGAATAAAATAAAACAAATTATAGTCATAAGAAAAAATATCCTAAATAATCATTGATCTGAGAAATTCAAATTAAAACAACCTAGAGATAGTTTGGACCCATCAAACTAGTTAAAATGATAGAAGAAGAAAAAAGACAAATACTGGCGGGAAGGTGGAAAAATTGGGATTCGAATGCATTGTTGTTGGAAAAATGAACTGGTCAGACAATTATAAAGAGTAATTTGGAATTATGGTCAAAGAATTTTAAAATTGCTCTATTAGGTCAGTTTCTGAAGATGATTTGAGAATAAGGAAAAGAACTTATACATTAAAGATGTTTATAGCCAAAATTATGTGAATGTCCATCTATTGGGGAATGACTAAACAAGCTGTGCTGTATGACTGTGATGAAAAACTTCTTTTGCTATAAGAATTGATGAGCTTTATGATTTTAAAAAAAGCATGGACAGACTTGTATGAACTAAAAGAGAGCAAAATGAGCAGATCCAAGAGGACACTCTATACAGTAACAGCAATGTTATTTTAAGAACTTTGATCAACATAATCATTTTCACTATTATAGATACCTAAATTAACTAAAATGCACCTATGAAGAAAGATACTATCTGCAATCATATAAAATGGATATATAGAATTATGTACAGTGTAAATTTACACACATACACACACACAGACACAATATTTGTACTTAATCTCTAGGACAAGGTTGAGAGAAAAGTAAAAGAGTTATATGATAACATTATCATATATTAAAAAGGAAGAGCAAATTATACATAATAGATTTGCAGTTTCACTTCAAAATTCTCTTTTTTTCTCTGTTCCATTTATGATGGAAGGTTTGTTTTATGCTTTAAATTCTGAATAAAAATGATTAAAAGAAAAAACCTAAACGTTTTTCAAAGAAATTCCCAAAAAGGTATAAAACAAAACATTTTGTGAAGATGATTCCACTCACTTCTGGTACATGGATTGAGCATACTATTATGAATAGCATTTAATCCAGTAGACTTAAGAGACAAAAGTTTTTTTGTTTGAGAGTTGAGAGAACTGAGCAGCCATCACATCCAAATAGTAGGCTGGCAAATGAAGACCAACTTATTGAAGTTGGCACTGAATAAAAGTTTTTTTTGTTTTCTGCTTTAGAATGGCCATAGGAGAGTATTGTAAACCTGGTACAGGTTTTTGCAATCAAATGTAGTCTAGTTCAAAAGCATTTTTTTCCTCCCAAAAGGAGTGAATGACAGGCTCACAAAAAAGAAATTGCCACTTCCATGAAAACATCACACCACAATCATTAGCACATATATTGCTTCCATAGCAAATCCTAATGAGGCCAAAGAAAAGTTTTATTTTGACCTGGAAGGCCCCATTATCAATGTGCTGAAGGAGCAGAAGTTTGGAATTTTGGATGATTTTAGTGCCAGAGTAGGCACAAACTAGAAACATGGCAAGGAGGCCTTGGGAGGAATGAAGTTGGAAACAGCAAAATCGACAGTTACTTACTAGTGAAGATTTGTGGGTCTCCTAATCTTATCATCAACATAATCTTCCATTTATTTAACTTCAATAAAGCTTGATGGATGCATCCATACAGCAAACATTAGTATTTAGTGGAATATGTCATTATAAGGAGAGAAGAAAGATGGGATGTGAGAGTAATGAAGGTATTGTTTGGTGCAGAGTGCTGGACTTATCATAAATATTTTCTTCAATCTCGAAGTTCATGTTCAATAAAAACAGCATCCCCAAGGCAAAATGACTGTCCTAAGATTTGATGTCAGCATATAAGGGTGCTTCTTTGAAAATGAATGTTTTATTGCTAACTTGTTGCTAATAACAAACAGGAAACAGTGGAGCAGAAAGGGAGTGGGCAGCTTTCAGAACTTTAATGTTCAGCACCATATTTACTTAGCTGGGCCAGAACATTCACAAATATCGAGATCAATTTATCAAAAATGATGGAGAAAATCAGAAGTTGCTAAACGAAAAATGAAAAATGAAAAATCTATAGGATATAAAAAAGGATATTGTGTCTCTAAGAAGACAACATTTAACTCCATCAGAAGTATAGTACAAACAAAACAGAGATATGTAGGACTCTTGGCGCAGTAAAAAGACAGATGATATTAAGTTTTACATGCAAAAAGACAAATGATATTAAGTTTTAATAATGAAAAGGTATTTTTATAAATTGAAGGTTATTTTATAGTCTAAAGAATTATGTTGCATCTCAGCAACTCAGTTTTGATAGAGTCACAATGATTTGTGATAAGAACATGATTCTAGAGATGGGCTAAACACTTAAATAAAGATCTAAACAGATCATCAACCAATGCTAAAGTGATTAACCCTTAAATTCAGGTTGAAGTCAATCCTGCTTTAACTAAATCTTCAACTGAAGAAGATGTTTTGAATACCATTACTTTAGTCTTCCTGTAATAAAGTATAGTGCTGATTCTATTCCAGCTGAAATTTACAAGGCAGGGAGACTACTGCTCAGACAAAATCTCACTGAAATCTTCATGGTTAAATGGCAAGAGGAGGTTATAAGGGAAGAAGAGGTAAAATGGCCAGGAGTTATGCCTCCTGGAGGCATGCCAACATTTGGTCATCCCTATAAAGCAGAAGTGGGGAACATTCTTTTTTATTAGACAAGGGTCATTTGGATATTTATGACATCATTCAAGGGCAATATTTGCTCAAATATTTAAGTAATTCACTCCTAGATTTACTGAATTTTGAGTCCCACCTGCAGTTGTCTTGGCAAAGGAAGACCAATATTGCCCATGAGTTGGAGGTTCCTTGCCCCTGCTGTCAAGGGTGGGGGGAGTTATCTTGTAACAATTACAATGGGTGGGAGGTGAGGTTGGGTTAAGTCTGTAACTTAGTTATTATCCGTCTTACCAAGGTCTTTGATAGTGTCCATCTTGAAGGCTTATAAAGAGCATAGCAAACTAAGATTGACTTTTGGGGGCAGGATGTAGAACCAAGATGACAGAGAGAAACCAGAAATTCCCTTAAACTCTCATGAGTTTACCTCAAAAGAAATATTAATCAAGCCTCTAAATGAATTGAGACCCCAGCATGGCAGGGACCATCTGGAAACTAGATGGAGTTTCTAAACTGCAGGAAAGACCCACAGTGGAGGTCCCTGGAGTCCTGACTCTGTAGGCCAGCTGGGAGAGCTACAACACAGGTACCCCAGATCCTCCATTCAGACTATAGAGTTAAGTGGGAAGACTGAGTTTAGTATACAAGTTGCTGGCATTCTCAATGAGGAAAGTCGGTAAGTAGGGCCCTCCCATGACAAAAGAGCCTTAGAATAGTACCAAGTAACACAAATAAGAATGAGTAAGAAAGATCAGAGAAAAGTCAGAACTATAAAAAGTTACCTTCGAGTTAAGGAAGGGCAAAACACCAGCTAAGAAAAAGCATAGCATGTGATTCTACAAAGGAGAAAATTAATTGCTTTCCAGCTGAAAAAAGCTTCTTGTAAGAGCTCAAAAAAGATTTTAAAAATCAAATAGAAAAAAAAAATGGGAAATTTAGCATCTTGCAAAAGGAGGTCCAAAAAATAAACAAAGAAAATACATTCTTTAAAAATATTGTACAAATGAAAAAACAAACAAAAAAGATAACTCTTTTAAGAATAGAATTGGTTAAATGGCAAATGAAAAAAAAATAACTGAAGAAAATAATTCCTTGAAGCCTTGAAGTATAGGATGGGTCAACCGAAGATTAATGACTCTAATGAGGCATTAAGAAACTGTCAAGCAAAATTTTCAAAAACAAAAAAAAATAAAGAAAATATATAATATCTCATTGGAAAGATGACTGATGTGGAAAATAATCCCAAGAGAGATAATTTAAGAATTATTGGACTACCTGAAAAACCATGTTCTAAAAACAAGCCTAGCCAGCATCTTTCAAGAAATCATCAAGGAAAACTGCCCTGATATCCTGGAAGCAGAGAAAAGTAATCATTGAAACAATCCATTTATCACCTGCTGAAAGGCACCCCAAAATGAAAACTTCAAGGTTATATTGTATTAAAATATTGGAATTAGCAGATCAAAGAGAAAATTCTGCAGGAAACCAGAAAGAATCAATTAAAACACCAAGGAGCCAAAGTCAGGATTATGCAGAATTTGGCATGGTCAACATTAAAGGATAGAGTGGGATAAAATTTACATTTAATGAAATAATAACTTTTAAATTTTCTTAGTGAAAACACTAGATCTGTACCTAAAATTTGATCTTCAAACAAGAAATTCAAGAAATACATAAAAAGATAAACAGGTGAAAAGCAAAAGAATTTTATTAAATAAGATTAAGCTGGTTGCATCCCTGTATAGGAGGAAGACACTCACAACTCTTGAGAAGTTAAACTCTATTAGAGGGATGATACTGAGACTTAAGTCTAAAACAATAATGAATTAAAAAGTGATTGTACTTGGACAGGAGGAAGAGACAGGCAGAGTGGGGTAAATTACATTACATGAAGAGGTAAAAGTCCTATTACCATAAAAGGAAAGAAGGGAAGACATGAGAATTTCAATTGAATCTTATTTTCATTGAATTTGGCACAAAGAGCAAATCACAGTAACTCAAATGAGTTTAGAAATTTATCTTACCCTACAGGTGATTAGAAATAGAAAAGAGGAAAAGTGATAAAAGGGAGAATTAACAAAAAGGAGGAAAAACAAAGAAGGGAAGTGTAAAAGGGGAAATGGGAGGAAAAAAGGGTTCATAGAAGGGGGAACATATTGAGGGAGGAATTATTAAGAAGTAAAACACAGGTGAGGAGGGATAGGATGAAAGAAGAAAGAAATGTGAAAATGTAGTATTGGATGGAACACAATAAAGAGTCAGTAATTTTAACTGTTAATATGAATGAGATAAACTCTCCCATAAAAGGGAAACAGATAGTAAAGTGGATTGAAAGCCAGAATCCTACAACATATTCTTAACAGGATAAGCATTTGAAGAAGAGAAAAACACACACAAAAAAAGCTAAAATACTAGTGAAGATCATATTATGATTCAGCTAAAGTGAAAAAAGGAGGAATAGTAATCTTTATCTCATTCTAAGCAAAAGCAAAATTAGATCTCATTAGAAGAAATAGGGAAGGAAATTAAATATAAACAAAATGTACCATAGTCAATAAAGTAATTCGACTACTACTATATGTTCCGCCAAGTGGTATAGCATCCAAATTCATAGAGGAGAAAATAAATCAGTTACAAGAAGACAGCAAAATTATACTGTGGGGGACCTCAACATCACTCTTGCGACAAAATAAACAAGAAGGAAGATGAGGAGGTAAATAGAATTTTAGAAAAGTTAAATACAATAGCTTTCTGGAGAAAACTAAATGGTACAGAATATAGCTCTTTCTCAGTAGGAGATGGTACAAGCACAAAAATTGACCATGTATTAGTGCATAAAACCTTACAGTTAAGTGTCAGAAATAATAAATGCCACATTATCATATCATGATGCAATAAAAAACTTATTTAATAAAGGTTCATGTCCTAAAAATTAATTGAAAACTAAATAACAATTTTAAAGAATGAGTGGATGAAACAACAAATCAAAGAAACAATTAACAATTGTGTCTAAGACAATAGTAATTAGTATAAAACATGTAAAAACTTGGGGGATACAGACAAAACAATTAATAAGGGAAATTTTATTTCTAAATGCTTACATGAATTAAATAAAGAGAAGATCAATGAATTGTGCATGCAACTTAAAAAATTAGGATAAAAACAAATTTTTAAAAATACCAACAATAACAATTAGAAATTTTTAATATCAATTTTGAAATAAATAAAATTAAAAGTAAGAAAACTTTTAAACTAATCAATAAAACAAATAGTTTTATGAAAAAGAAAGATAAACTTTTGGTTAATTTGAATAAAAAAAGAAAAAAGATAACCAAATTTGATCCCAGGGCCAGATCTGTGAAATTATGATCACCTTCATAATAATAATCATATGACATCTATAAGAAAACAAATATTAAACAAATCTAGATGAATTTTGTCACTTTAAATAATTAAAATTAATATTAAATAATGTGATATAAAGATAGCTCTTACTAGTTATTGTATTTTTAGGGTCTCCAAAAGATTAAAAAAATCTGTTGATATCTATTAACAACAAGTATGCTGCTGAAAAAAGTTTCTTAGACATAAATTGAGTGAAGAGGCTTGCAGCTGAGCAGGCAGAAAAAAAATCTTTCAGTAAATAGGCACTGATAGTGATGATGCTCTTTAATGCTGGAACTAGTTACATAGAAATGAATTATACACTCAAATAGCTTTGTATTTTCATAGAAACATTTAGAGAGAAAGAATTATCAGTAGCATACATTCAAGCATAAATAACAATAGACATTTTAGCATCAGAAATTGCTATTTTTCCCTTTCTGCTATATGTAAGTCAAGACCTTGACATTCTTCAAATGGTATTCCTCTTTCCAGTTTTAACATGCCAAAGTAAATCTTCACTCTGCTTTGTATTACTTCTTTTTCAAGTGAAAAGCAACATGGGATATGTTCTATTCAATATCAAGCACATGATATAAATATATTTGGTTAATGATGCTACTCTAACCTCATAAATATTTTTAGGGGGTATGGTGGATGGAACTGAGCAAATGTGGTGGCCTAAATTTGTTAAGTTCTCCATCACATATAACTTAATTAAGTCATTGATAATTTCTAAAATTATATTATAGCATAAAATTTGAAGGCCACCTTAGAAAAATTCCACCCCAACTTCCTAATTTTTCAGATGAGGAAAATGAAATACATAAGGATTGAAGTGATCTGCCCAAAGTCAAAGTACAATGAATATAATGAGGAATCAGTCCTATCTGTATATTACACTTCTGATCCTTTCTTTCCCTGAACAGATTAGGATACTGTGAATAAGGAAAATTAAATGATTGGCCTTAGGAAATGGAATGATTTACTGGAAATTTAAATAATTTTACTTGTGTATCTTGTCTCTCAGAATAAAGTTATTGTACTATAATGTTCATTTGAATATGTACAAAATCAATCAACCAATAAATATTTATTTATAAAAGTCTTACTTTGCTAGATTCTATTCTAGAAACTGAAGCTAATAAAGAAAAAATGTATTGTCTTATCCTAAGGACCTCACATATTTTTTATATGTAGAGTATACATGAAACAAGTAGAAGACATTTAGGAGAGGAAAGTATTAATAATCTAAAAGATATTAAGAAAATCTTTACATAAAAGGTGGGACTTGATCCAAGTCTTGAAAGAAATTAGAGAATATGAAAAGAGAATGAAAACTGGCTAGATATTGCAAAGGTAGAGAGATAGGAGATTTAGCATTACAAATTAGATAACAAAAGGTCAAATATGATATTGCAAGATCATGTAAATCCTTGAGCTGAATCTTGAAGGCTGACATTATTAAAAAAGGAAAAAAAAAGTCATTTTGCTTTCCAACTTCCTTGACACACTTTATATTTCTTTCTTCCAAAGTCTCATTTTTGCTCTCTTCACTATTTACCCTCAACATACAGAATAACTCTTGTTAAGACTCATAGAAAAACTTTTTTAAAACAGGGGCAGTTGGGGGACAGCTAGGTGGCGCAGTGAATACGTCCCTGGAGTCAGGAATACCTGAGTTCAAATGTGATCTCAGATACTTAATAATTACCTAGCTGTGTGGCCTTGGGCAAGCCACTTAACCCCATTTACCTTACAAAAACCTAAAAATAAAGGGGGGGGCAGTAGAGGTTAGAGACAGATAAATGAATTTTCAAACCTTGCTTTGCAATTAATTGTGTGACCACAAATGAGTCATTCATCCTCTCTTTGTCTCAATTTCTTAATCTTCATTTTTCATTAAATTTATATCTAGAGTCCCTTCTATTGTATTGATTTGTATGCATATGCATGTGTCTATGAGACCACACATAAACATGTGTGTGTACATTCACAGGTATGAACAACTGAATACAAATGAATTCCTCCTATCTTAATTTTTCTCTAGTTTCTCAGTCCTTTCTTAATCATTCAAAAATCTTCCTGTCTTTGGATGCTTGATATTTTAAGGTGCAAACCATGATTAAGCTATCTGCTCTTGTCAGGTAACAGTGATGACTATGACAATGGTACCTCTGTTTCAGTTTTTAAAAGTTGGGTTAAATATGTTAAAAGTCTTTCACAATTAGATCCCTTGTTACACTCAGAACCATAGGTAATAGGGGTAGTGCTACCCCTAAATTACTTTTAAGGTCTAGTGAAAATCTAGATGTAGGCTGACAGACCTTGAATAATAATAAGAAAGAACCTACTAATAGGCATTTATAAATTATCTTTTACTTAAAGATTTGGGCAAATAAATGCTTTCATGTGATTTTACAATTTAGAAGACACAAGTAGAAATTATTTCAAGTATGTAAAATTGGGAAAAAAGATGAAAGTATATTTCCATTAAAAATTTTGAGTGACTATTTACAGAGACTTCTGAATTTAAATATTTGAACAAAAATCATCTCCCTCAAAATAGCAATGCCTATATGTGTGTGTGTCAGTTAGTATGAGAATGAGGTTTTTTTTATTCTATTTACTTTCCTACAGTTGGCTTATTAACCATATCAAGTTAACTGTTAATTGCAGGTTACTAAGAGGTTACTTATCCCTTTGTAATCAAATATCTCATTCATTAACAACTACTGCAATAGAATATCTTTAGCAGAAAATGTAACTGAAACTTTTCTTTTCTTGGCATTAGCATTGGACCATTACGGTCTTATCATCATTTGTGAAAATCAAAACAAGTCTTTTGGAAAAATTAATTTGTGTTTTTTAGTAATGGATTTATCAGTCTGAAAAAGTAAGAAAAACAAACAGAAAACTTACTAGAAACCAAAACTTTATTATAATTATTAATCATTAGGGAGGAAAAAATAAAATCTTCTGGAGAATTTAGATCTAACTATGAAATAAACCAAATAAAGATGTTAGGTTGATTTTTTTCCCTGATTTTATTGATAATTTATCTAAATATGCTTTCTATATGAGTAGGTTTAAAAGATCTAATCATAGTTGATAAAGCTCATTTTTATTTCAAGTAAAATGAAGTAACTTAACTGACTTTTTTCTTAGTCATTTAATTTCATATACAAGAGATAAAATGAAATTGCTTTATTTACCATGGCAATTTTAAGATATAGACACATAAATATGAATTCTTTCTTAATATGTCAACATGGATATACATACAATTTTTTGTGTATTAAGTTAAGTCATTATTTTCCTAGTTAATCTGTTCATTTAATGTTTAATGTATTCTATGATCCTGCCAAACTGACCTTCTCACTATTCCCTACCTATGAAACTCCACCTCTCCCCTTTATGAATTTTCACAATATATCTTCTATCTAGGATACATTCCTTTTTCATCTTCATTTTAGGAATCCTTAGATTCCTAAAGGAATCCATGGATTCCTAAGATACCATATCTAATAGGAAATATTTCTAGTACCTCTTAAATTTTTAAGCACAACTCCAAATAGATCATATACTAGCTAAATTGAGGGATTGTCTTAATTATATTTTTGTATGTACAACATATAGCACAGTGTGCACTGACAACAGAAAATGATTAATAAATGATTGTTGGATTAGCTTGAACTCTTTTGATTTTTTTTGGTTGCAAATCTCAGAGTTCAATATAAATTCTAGCTAAAATAATTGTACTACTACTAGTACTATTATTGCTACTACTAGTATTACTTCTACTAGTAATTACTATTTATTGTTGTTTCAACTAGATAAGTCATTCTTAGTCTTTTCTAATGTAGTACATTTTTTACAGATAGCAATCCCATTTGTGCCATATGTAAATGTACTTTGAAGCATCCATTTCCTTAGAAATTATATTATACAGTTAAAGTTCAATTTCTATCCTTATGGGAACAAATTTAAAAGTTATATCCCATACTCAATTTGTGCCTACAATAT
This sequence comes from Macrotis lagotis, assembly GCF_037893015.1. Taxonomy (NCBI): domain Eukaryota; kingdom Metazoa; phylum Chordata; class Mammalia; order Peramelemorphia; family Peramelidae; genus Macrotis; species Macrotis lagotis. The sequence continues at coordinate 89,045,585 of NC_133662.1, read as the reverse complement.
AAAACAGACAACAGGACAGAAGTCCTGCAGACACCTGAGCACTGTTAGACATTACCAGAGTCCCTGGCTAATGTTCAGAGTAAAGAAAAACATCCATTTCGGTGTGAGCACAAATTTGATTTCATGATTGCTTGGAAATTAAACTCTTCACACACTTAATGGGGAAAGATTGACTTGTATTTTGATTTACACTGAACGTTAAACAACCTTCTGAGCTAATCTTCAACATTAACATTCTATTGAATATAAGTTTTAACATATGCATACTATGGTTTTGTTTTGGTTCTTCTATGTTCTTTGTTTCTCAGTATTTTCATCTCAAGTGACAACCTTTGGAAATAAGGTTTATTTAAATTTGTTATCACTGAAATGAAATGAGAATACCTTTTTGGAAAATTGATGTATTAAATCGTGGGTTGTCCACGTATCTTATTTAAGAACCAGCCCTACTCACTTTTTTTATTTAGCAGGAAACCAAGACCAAGAAATTGTACCTAAAATTTCTAAATTGCACCTAGCAATTGAGTCTTACAGTTTCTAGTTCCAGATCATTTTACTGACTTACCATTAATGTAGAACTATCAGAAAGAATAGGAACAAGAATAAAATATTCTAAGGATGCTATGGACATTAATTTTGAGACAGAAGTCTTGCTACTTTTGATTCCAACTCTGGTTCAAGAATCTGGGCAACTTACAGTATAGAAAATGTCATAGTCATTCTAAGACATCAAAGTATGGAACAATGGAACAATGCAGGCATATCACTATCACACATTTTTAAGTACCCATTTTACACAGAAAAACAAACAACAATGGAAGTTGCAAAGTTAACTTCACAAAGGTTCTAGATTGTCTAGTTGGGATTAAGGCTACATTATAGCAATATTCCATGAAAAATACATTAAAGAAAACCAACAACAGCCATAACAACAACAAAACCCACAAATTGTGCTATGTGAAGACTTGTACAAGGACCTATATTAACCAAGGAAATAAGGAAAGGAGACATGTGAGTAGGGTTTTAAAGGATAAGTAATAATTCAACAGAGTACAAAGGAAAAGGACAGGTGTTAGAGTGTGTGTGTGTGTGTGTGTGTGTGTGTGTGTGTGTGTGTGTGTGTGTGTGAGTGTGCAGGTTATTGTGACCATGCATTTAGGCAGCAAGTTACTTATGTACAAAAAGTAATCACGGCACTAGATAAACTTCAAGTTTACACACACACACACACACACACACACACACACACACACACATACACACATATATGTATGTACACACATACACACTTGCATATAAATGTATGCATTTTATGTGTATGCACACATATATACACATGTTTATGTATATATATGCATATATACACAATGTGTCTACTTTTAAAAAGTTAGAGGCATATATACATATAAAAATATTTATAGAGTACCAGCAATAATTTTTATACATGAGTGCCCAGAGACATATGACAATATATACCCAGAGGCACATGACATATGACAATGTCTATATAAACATATATGTATATGTGTCTATAAATATAAATTCTGTCACTTGTCCCACTCCTTCATTTAGAAACATATATCCACATACATGAATACTTATATACATATGTCTTTATAAGCCAATTCAAGAAAGTTTTTTATTAATGTATTTAGGAGGAACATTTTATACCTTCAAAACTGATAAATGATAAAATTAAGATTTTATTTCCTGTTGGGAATGGGATGGAGAAAATTTTAATAATTCAGATCAAAATTAATAGTGTATTCTACATCCAGTTGTTAAATTTTTACCAACTTGGTATTTGCAAAAGTGTACATAGTGGGTAGTAGTATGAGAATAAAGTTAGAAAGGTAAGATGACTCATGTTAAAAGTGGACTTTGAATGTTCAAAGAGGTGTTGAAACTTTGAGAACTAATTTTACTTTAATTGATTCAAGGTTTTTAACAGAAAGGCTTGGAAGCTTTTTTAAAGCACAAATGACATATTCCAATCTATATGTAATAAAATACATTTTCTCAACAGAACAAAAAAATTGATTGTGGTGAAAGTAAAGGAAAGTGAATAAATCTGATTAGTTGCTTATCTAAGTCAAGCTCTTTGTTGACTCAAAAAAGTTGCTTCAGCAGAAATACAGGATAGTTATAGCAAATCATACTGATGTCTTGATGAAGGTGCAAGGAATTGGCAGGGAGAATGAGATAGAGATTGGAGAAATATTTTTCAGATGAAACCTTTCTTGGCTGAGTCACTTGTCAGAAATTTAAAAAAAAGTTGAAGAACTTTCCCAATAAAAACCTATAACAATTTAAGGAAATATCCAGCTTTTTAATTCTAGTCTTAATTATCTTATTCTTGAGTGGCAAAAACAATGAGATCTTGTTATGTAAGTATCCCTAGGAGTGAGCTGTTGCAGGAAGAAATATAGTTAACTGTTTCTGCTCCAGTGATAACCTGTAATTGCTTCCATGGTCCTCTAAATGTGATACTCTAGATAAACCACAGTTGTACTTTCCCAATAATAACATTTCAAAAGAATACCATAAGCTCAAAGCTGAATTTATGTGCCTCCAAATTCAATCATTCTCTTTTTCCAAGGGAAATTTACTTAGAACTTCTTTTGGAGACTCATTGTTCCTCTTACTCCCTACCCCTAGGGTCCCTCTAATTTTCTCATTAAAGAGAGTAGACAGTAGACAGTAGACAACAGAGACAACAGGACCCTTATTTAAGAAGGATACCTATGATATCCATCTCTTCATTTTCTACTTGGTTTTCAATTCATTATGCTTTCATCTTCTTGTCCTAAATTGTAATTCCATTAGACTGTGAGCTACTTGAGGGCAAGGACTTTCTTTTGTGTTGCTTTTTATCCCTAGTAGAGGCTCTGCCTTATAGTATAAACAAAATGAATGTTTATTCACTGATTCACATTTTCCTTCTACTTCTCAATTCAGCATATTAAGTCCATCTAAAAACCTATCTAGAGATTTAGGCTCTCCTAATCTTTATTATCATACAATTATTTTAGTTGTATGACTACAAAGATGAAGTCATAGAAAGAGGATTCTTGGCAGAACTGAAAATTTCAAGCTCAGGAACTTCCAGGGCAGAGGCAAAATGGTGCCACAAAGCTAAGAAGTTCTTAGAGCATTTTATGAAACAACTTTGAACAAAGCCTTTAAATATATCCTAAAGCAATATCATCCACCAAGAGAGCAAAATGAAATAACTTTTCAATGAGATACCTTGGAGGAACTTCAGGAAAAGTTTCGTCCATGGGAAGAAAAGGAATACAGACCAGTGTATATGGGGAGAACTGGGAAGCTAGCTAGGGGCTTTTAGCCTTAGTGCAGCTAAAGTCCCATCAACAGCTCTGCCAAAAGGTCCCAACCCCAGCTCGTAAAATAAGGTTTCAAGCTCTGAAACACTAGTGCAACATTGAGTTGCTCTAGGGCAGGGAATAAACAAGGAACACCAGAAATTTCAGAGTGGAAAGCCAGGGAAAAAAATAAAATGACCCCAGGAAAAAAAGCTTGAGACCTTCCATCCTATAACAGAAACAGAGCTCAACTGATAAAAGGACCAGGAAAAAAGTGCTACTTTTCTAAAAACTACTATCCTGAAAGGATTGATGAAAACACCACCTTAGAAAAGAGATACCTATATGTGACAAAATGCTTGTATTTGAAGCCTCTAAAGGATTGATAAACTTGTATCAATTCCAAAGTGAGGTCTTAGAAGAGCTCCAAAAGAATTTTAAAGACCAATGAAGAGAGGAAGAAGAAAAATGGAAAAAGGAAATGAGAAACATAGAGGTGAATTATCAAAAATTAACTGATGAAAACAATAATTTTAAAAGTAAAATTAACCAGCTAGAAAATAAAACTAACCAACTGGAAAAGGAAACAAAATGCTAACTGAAGAAAACAAAATCTTGAAACTAGAACTGGACAAATAGAAATGAATGATTTTCTGAGATACCAAAATTCTGAGATACAAAACTTCTCAGTTTCAACATTAAAGAATCAAAGCATCTTATTTCAGATGGTAAAAGAGTTTGAATTATAGTCAAGTATCAATCACACTGCAAAATACACCATATTCTTTCAGAGAAAAAGATGTTTTTTTTTAAATGAAATAGAGAACTTTCAAACTTACTTGATAAAAAAACAAAAACTGAAAAGAAAATTTCATCTACAAATATAAGACTCAAAAGATGTGTAAAAGGTAAACTGCAGAGGGGGAGAATATTAGTTAACTCTCAAGAACTGTATTTCAGCACAATTGAAAGGAACATATTTAGACAAAGATTGTGGTTATAAGTTGACTGTGACATGAACAATCTTTAAGTTCTTTTTTTAAATAGTCTATTTTTTTCCAACTACTTACACTGATAGTTTTTACCAATCATTTTTCCTCTACAAGGTTTTAAATTTTACAATTTTTCTCCCTCTCTCCCTTCCCTCTCCTTCCCCCCAACAGAAAGTAATCTAAGTTCTATATTTATTACCATACTAAGCATAAATAGATATTGAACATGTTGTGAGAGAAGAATCTAATGCAAACAGAAGAACGAAAACATTAGAAAGAAAGACAAAGAGATAATACAGAAGACAAGTTTCCAAAACTGAAGACAACAAGCCCTGGTCTCATTCAAACTGCACAGTTTCTTCTCTGGCCATGGATGGTATTTTTCATCGCAAGTCCTTGAAAAATGTCTTTGATTACTACACTATGAAATGAACCAGTCCATCATGATTGATCATGACCCCATGTTGTTAATGTGTGTAATGTTCTGGTTCTACTCATTTCAATCTTTCTAGACTTTTTCTAAAATCTTCCCTTCATGTTTTCTTTATTTTAATTTAATTTAATTTTTTTTAGTTTTAATTGTTTTTCCTCAAGCAAGTTTCAACATTTACTTCCAAAACCTTGAGTTTCAAATTCTCTCTCTTACTTCCACTACACTCCCCCTATTGAGAAAAGAAGTTACTTGGTATAGGTAAAAAAATTTGCAGCCTTGAAATATATTACTACAATAGCAATGCTGTAAAAGTAAAAAAAATTCCTCCCCCATTGAAAGAGAAAACTCAGGAACAGTAAAGTGAGGAAACAAAAGTGTGCTTCAGTTCTTTGGGATAGATAGCATTCTTTAACATAAGTCCATCAGAGAAATTGCTTCAATATTTTTCCCACAGTTACTATTACTAGTTGTATTTTCCTCCATCCTATTCCTCACCACTCCCATTTAATTCCTCCCTTTACTCCTTAGCTCCCCTTACCCTTGTCTTCCTTCCTTTTCCTCTCTTATTATCCTTTGGGGGTAAGATAAATCAAACTTGAGTGATTTTGTATTACACAGTAAATTTAACTTTAGCTATAGTTTTAGCTCATAGAGAGTACTTGGAAAGAGGGAGTGGTATGTAATTGAGTAAAATTTGATGATATATATGGATCTTGAGAACTGTATTTCTAATGGCACAGTTGCAGGAAGTGTACTTCAACAGAGGTTGTGGGTATGAAGTGATTATAAGAATATTGCTTATATATCAATCAATCAATCATTCAACCACTGAAAATTGTGCTTCTATCAGTCACATAAAAGGAGTATATCTTGAGAGATGTTATAGATATCACAGATTTAAAACCATCAAAATATGATAATAAGGAATAATCTGGGAGAAAGCAAGGCATTAGAGGATAAATAACATGGCATGAAGGGGGATAAAGACCTATTAAAGTAGAGAGAAAAAGTGAGGGTATGAGCACCGAATAAATCCTACTTTCTACAGATTTGACCCAAAGAGGGAATAACAAACAATCCCAATTGGGTTTAAAAATTTATCCTATACAACAAGGAAATGTGTGGGAAGGGGACAAGGAGAAATGAAGGGGAAGAAAGGATTGATAAAAGGGAGGGCAAAAGTAAAAATAAAGATAAAGTGAAAGCTTAAATAAAAGTTAAAGAGAAATGCAAAAGGGGAAAGTAAGAAGGAAAGGAAAAAGAGGTGTACAAATAAAGGCTGATTGAGAAGCGGTGGTAAAAAGCAAAGCATTGATGAGAAGGGATAGGGGAAAGGAAAGAGAAAAATATAACTAGGGGAAGATAACATGGAGGTTAATGGTTATTAACCATTATTGTAAATGTGAAAGGGATATTATTTTTCTTGTTCATGAGTTTTTTATTCCTTAGTTCAAATTCCTATTTTACACCATGATTAATATAAAAATGTAAAAGATGAGTGTACATGTAAAACTTTACTCAGATTGTTTGCTGCTCTTGGAATAAGGGTAGCAAAACATGGAACTCATAAACTTGCAAATGGATGAATGTTGAAAACTACCTTTTATGTAATGGGAAAATGAAATCAAATTTAAAAAAAGGAAATTATGGAGTAAGAAACTTCAGAAAACCTGGAAAGGCTTATATTAACTGATGCTGAATTAAGTGAGCAGAACCAGAAGAACATTGTACAAACTAACTGCAACATTGTGTGATGATCAACTTTGATGAACTTGCTCTCAGCATACAATGCTCTCAGCATCACAATTCTAAAGGATATGTGATGGAAAATAAGGAATGATGGAGTCTGAATGTAGACCAAAGCCTAAAATGTTCCATTTTTACAATTTCTTTTATTTATGATGTTTTCCCTATCATGCTTTTCCCCATTTTGATTTGATTCTTCTTTCACAACATGATTAATATAAATATATATTTAACATAGTTATAAATGTATAAGGCATATTAGATTGATTTCTATCTTGGGGAGAGGGAAGGGAAGGAAGATGTTAGGAAAATGTGCCACTCAAAACTTTACAAAAATGATTGTTCTAAACTATTTTTGCATGCATTTAGAAAAATAAAGTATATATATATATATATATATATATATATATATAGAGAGAGAGAGAGAGAGAGAGAGAGAGAGAGAGAGAGAGAGAGAGAGAATTAAAAAAAGAAAATTCCAAGTTTTCTAGATTTCCTCCACATACAAGTCAAAAAAGCACCTCAGGGTAAACATAGATTAAAATAAGTAAGAGTTGGGGCAGAACAGTGATCTTCTGGGAAAACAGGACTGATGTTCAGCTGAGGGAAGGGTAAACACCTTGAGGTTTGCTACTTGAAACAGCAAGAAGCAAACCCCAGGAGCACAACAGGAATTCTCAACTCCTGGACAGTGTGGGGAGTCCAGGTCTGAATGGGGAAAGAGAGAAAATCTTTGATTATAAGGGACTTCAGATCTAATTGTGTTGCTGACTTGGTCCTGGGCAAGAAGGAACCAGTACATGTTTAATGAGTGCAGAAGCTGTGGCTCTGGTTGTTGTTGGCTATGGACACTAACAGGAGATGTGATTTCTGGGTCTTGGTTCCAGATAGGAAACTTGAAGTTTATACATTGGAGGGTTCTCAGGAAGTGAGATCATTTTCAGTATAGTGTGCTAAGAGCCCCAACTGTGGTTTGGAGGGGCAAAAGGAATGGAGAGTTCTACCCCAGGACAAAGATTTTGAGACCCTGGGTACCACTCTCCATGCCCCAAGACTAGAGATGAATTATAACAACCATTTGCTAAAATCAAATTTGAAGATGATGATGATAATGATGATAACAATGAGAATGATGATAATAATAATAACCTATAATAATAATGATAATGGTGAGAATAATAATAATAATCCATAAACATGAAAAGGGAAAAAAGATTGCAAGCATAGTCCACTACTTTGGGAATTGAGACAAGGGTCTGATTTCAGAAGAAGATATGAAGCAAAAACATCTTCTTCTAAACCAAAGAGTAAGGTTAAATGGCTATCTTTTTAAAAATAATTCCTAGGAGAATTCAAAAATTATTTAAAAAATAAGTAAGAGAGCTTGACAAAAGAACTAAAAAAAAGAAAAGACAAACAATCCAAGAAAAACAAGAAAATTATGAAAAGGAAGTTAACCAACTAGAAAAGGTGATCCAGAAAATTAATGAAGGAAATTGCTCCCTGAAAATCAGAATTAAACAATGAGCAGCCAGTGGAGTTATTAGAGACCAAAAAATAATAAAACAAAATATAAAGAATGAAAAAAACAAAAGAGAATGTGAAATACTATGTCAGTAAAACATCCAATATGCAAAACAAATCCCAAAGAAAATTTACAAAATCGATCAGATGACTACCAGTTCTCTGGTATCAAAGAGCACAACACCAACCAAACAAATGAGTGAGGGCATAATTTATATGATTAGGTTTATTATAGTGAGGGTTATGTTGTATAAGGCATCCTTCTCACTTGTATTTATCAGAATTGTTCCATCCCATTGCCTGATTTATAGGAAATAGCACTAGTGGAGATGATCTGGCAGTGAATTTGCAGACTTTCACATCTTGTTGCAAAAGGAATTGAACTTAATAGAAACATCCAAGAGAAACATACAGTAAACATCAAAAACTATTTACAAAAGTCTTAATAATGATAAATTTTTTATTAATTATACATGGAAATGTAAACTCTATATGAAAAATTGTTATTAGTAATTGGGTAGTTCAAAGCATAGATTGGGGTAGAGTAGTATGAATTCTAAAAAGTAAAAGTGTAGGAAAAGAAAAAATGAGTTATCATTTAATGCACATGAAATGTGAGAGTAAATATTGATATAAAGGAATCAGATGGCGAAGGAAAAGTTGGTAATTTTGGAAAACTACTTTCATCAGGAATAGGATAAAGAGGGGAAAATCTATATAATACATGCATGAATGTGTGCATTCATACATACATAAAATACATGCATACATGCATATAAGCATATGTGGAGGCTACTTGAAACTTAGTACTTAGTGTTTATCTAGAGGGTATATAAGGGAGGGATTCTTAGAAGGGTAGTAGGTTAAGGAACAGGAAAGCAAAGTAGCAAGTAGAAGTAATGAGGAGGGGTTTTTGCTTTCAGAAAATGTTATAAAATTGAGAGATAAATGCAAACCAATTATATACAAATTCAGTGTATATTTACCTATGTATATATTTACATGCATTTGGGTATGTATAGGCACACTTATTAAAATGTGTAATTATCTATGTATATACAACTATCTGTGTATATATATATATATATACACATATGTACACAAGTGTGCATATATATACAGGTACATATATGTGTGTTTATATATTCATATTTAATTATAACCTTTCTGGGGGGAGAGGGATAAAGTAAATAGTGCACAGTAGAGAATAGAAAAAATGGATAATTTTAAACAAAATATATAGTATTTATTTTATATTTTTTCTTAAAATGGAAATGTTTGCTTAATATTATGAATCCTTTTATGTATGCTATGTTCTTGACAAAACTTTTTTTTATTTTGTGTTTAGGTTTAAAAAATTAAAAATTAAAAATATAAAAATAAGCATAACTTCACCAAAAAGAAAGAAAATCATGTTTGCTTTCTTATTTCTTCCTCCTATTCTAATTGATTATACCCTAAGTGAATGCAGAGAAAGTTATCACAAAGGTTTTCTAAAACTAAGAAGTCAACAATATGTTTTATAGCTAATACCTACTCGATTTCTTCTTCAGATAAGCATTCTTATATACATTTCCATTAGATTTGAATAATAACTACTCTGTTATATTTTTGAAAATATATATCCCAAGTCATTTTTAAATTGTGTCATCTCTAACACAGATTTCTTCTGTATTTATTTAATAAGGAGCAATGGTTATCTTTAACTCATACAGTCAAGAAGAATTTAATTCTAGCACTTACTATTTACCAAGCCCTTTGCTAAGAGCTAAGGATACAAATCAAAAAGAAATACAGTCTCTGCTTTGAAGGAGCTTACATTCTGATTGAGAAGACAACACATGAAAGGAAGACTAAAAACCTGCAAAGTTTGTGGGGAGATGGGGGAAGGAGCCATTTCCATTTTTGGCATAGAAATGGTGGTTACTTCAGTGATGGAATAATAATATAGGCATTCCATTACTATTACCTCATAATTAGATCTATATAAGAGGATAAAATCAGTTTTCATTCATTTTCTGCACACTCTTCTCTCAGAAGGGTTATTTCAAATGCTTTACAATGTTAGTGAAATGATACAGACAGAAGCAGAATATAGAATGCTGAGATTCAAGTTAGAAGATGTGGACCAAATGGTACAGCATTCAAATTCTTACAGGAGAATCTAAATGAATTACAGGCAGAAATAGATGGAAAAACTATAGTGAGGGGACTTCAACTTCTCTTTTTCAGAATTAGATAAATCAAGTCACAAAGGAAATCAAGAAGGTGAAAAGAATTTTAGAAAACTTAGATATGGTAGACCTCTGTATAGGTCCATCTTGAACTGATAGGGATAGAACCGAATAACGATAGAAAGAAATATACCTTTTTCTCTGAAGTACATAGCACCTGTACCAAAAATGAACACTTTAAAAGTTCAGAACAGGATAGCTAGTTTGCACAGTGGATTGAGCACCAGCCCTGGAGTCAGGACCTGAGTTCAAATCCAGCCTTACACACTTAACAATTACCTAGCTGTGTGACTTTAGGCAAGTCACTTAACCCCATTGCATTGCAAAAAAACAAGTAAAAAAAGTTTTTAAAAAGGTGCAGAACATAGTTTTCTCCTTCATGGACTCCAGATTCAAGCAAACAGTCCTAGTTATTTCCTCTCAAAAGCAACTCTCCCTCTCCAGTGTTCTGTAAAAATATTTCTTCATGTCTCCAATTTACTATTTCTCACTAGTTTTTCTGAAAGTTCCAAGGCCTCTTCAAAGTTAATCACAAACTCATCTGACTACAGTCTCTTTCCCAATTGACCTTATATTTACTTTGTATTACTACACACACAAGATCACATACATATTATATATATATGCATATATAATATACTTATATACATACAGACAATTATATGTGTATAAATATAACTATAGATATAGACATGCATTTGTATATACACATATGTATTTCCTCCTGATAGAAAAATCACCTAAAAAAGCAAGGATAGCTTTTCTACTGGTACACCCTATCCCAGTCCCACCAAATGGCTTTCTATATATCTCCCACAGTGTCTGATACAAAAGAGGTACACAATAAATGCTCATTAATTGACTGATTGATTTGCTATTTATATTGATGTTTATTCTAACTAGTAAATTATGAATGAGCACAGATATTTAATTCTGAAATGACTACTATGTTTTTAATCCAAAGTTCATTGTGTTAAGACAGTTTCCTTTTTAATAATATGATGTATTACTCATCACATCTAGTTCCTTCTTGAGATTTTATTTTAAATGTTGATGGTCTTTACCATATCATAGGTTCAGCTAGGTGATATAGGGGATAGAATTCTGAACCTGTAGTCATGAAGACCTGAGTTGAAATTTAGCCTCAGACACTTCCTAGTTGCATGACCCTAGGCAAGTCACTTAATCTGTCTTTGCCTCCGATTCTTAATCTCTAAAATTAGAAATAAATGCAGCTATCTTCCAGGATTGTGGTGAAAATTGATTTTTTTAAATCACAATCATTGCACTATAGAAAAGTTAGCCTTTATAATGATTTCAATATCTCTTCTTCATCCAGATGAAACAGTAGTGACAAAACAATGAATAAAGAAAAACTCCAATACAGTTACTATATCTGACAATACACACAATATAATATTCAGTTCTGCCGGGTTTTTATTTACAACGCCGGCTTCTTAATGCTAGTCCGTCCTCTTACTCACCAGTCCAACGCATGGTGAGTCTTCGGGGTACCTCTGGCCCCCACTCTTTGATGGGGGAAGAACCAGACAGAGCGCCTGAGGTGGGTCATGAGTCTTTATTCTTCTGTGATCACATTCCCGCTTCCCCCCCACCTCTCAGCAGACCCTTTTATCCCCTCTGTCCTCCCTCCCATGAACTCTTACTCAATGAGGGGCCGAGTTCTGTAACATTCCCTTATAAGGTGATTATGTTTCCCCCTCTAAGCGACCGCCAAGCCTCTTCCCCCCGCCCCCAACAAGTTCTTCTGTCTTCAGCCTCTTGTTTAGGGTGAGATATGCTTCATTAAGTAAATTCTTTGGATTCTATGGTTTTTGCCATATCTATATGCCTCATAACTTGGTCTCTCTGTCTTGGGTTCTATTGGTCCTAGACCAGATTTCCAGTGAGTGTGTAGTTTTCCATCCTCCAATGGAATAAATAAAGATGTTTTTTGTATATAACTTCTCTGACCTTTCTGGTACTTGATTTTTCAGAGTTAAAAGTCATAATTCTTTTCAGTATGCTAAGCATTCTTATATAAATATCTTCTAATGAGTCTCTGAATTTCTTATATTTTCTTTTTCCTAAAGTATAAAAAATTTGTAATATAGTCACATACTAGTCATATACTACTCATTGTCAAATCACTAGGAACCTAAATTTTTTCCAGTTCTTTAAACCTCAAAAACATTTTGAAATAACTGTTTGTTATTCATTTTTTCCTGTACTTGACTTCCTTGTTCTACAAACCAAAAAGTGATATCTGAATTAATAGGTATAAGCAGCTTAGCTAGTATTTTAGAATAATTCCCAATAGATATCCAAAATAGTTGGACCACATCAGTGAATTAATGTGATAACTTCTCACAACTTCTTTAACATTGTTATTTCTATCCTTTTCCCCATTAATTTTTTAATCAGTCTTTAATATTTATGCTTATTTTGTACAAATAATTTTTTTACATTAATAAAATATTCTTGTTAAAGAATAAATGAAATACCCCCTCCCCCCATAAATATAGACTCGCTTGAGCAATAAAGTAAAGGGGAAAGAGAAAAAATTATAATTAAAAAATAATAGGAATAATTGTAGGTATGGCCAGGTGGCGCAATGAATGGAGCACCAGCCCTGGAGCCATGAGCACCACAGCCCACATCTGGACCCATAGACCCAACAATCACCCAGCCATCTGACATGCAAGCCACCCGAACCCCACTGCTCTGCAAAAAACAAAAAAAAAAGAGAAAAAAGGCCCAAAATAAAATAAAATAGTAATAATAGTAGGGGTTGCTGGCTGACAGACAGAGCCCTTTATCCAGGAGCACTCGGGTCCAAATCTGGCCTCAGACAACCAACAATCACCCTGCTATGCGGCTCCAGAGAGGCCACCCAGCCCCAATTGCCCTGCACCCCCCCCCCATAAAAAATAATAAAAATAAGTGTGCTTCAGTCTTTGTTCCAACACCAACAACTCTGTTGTGGGTGGATCACATTCTTTATGGTAAGTCCATCACAAAAGTTACTTCCATATTTTTCCACCTTTACCATTGCTGATTGCAAATTCCTCCTTTCGTATTTTTCCACAACCACATACTATATTTTCTCTCTCCTTTCACTCTGACTCTGCTGTAGGGTAGCTGAGTGGCACAGCAGACAGATCCCTGGTCCTTTGGCCAAGACGCCCTGAGCCCCTATACCACCCTTTAGGCCCAGCATCCACCTGGCCCTATGGTGCTGGAGAGGCCCTCCAATCCCAGCCCCTTGCAAGAAGTAAAAAAGAAAATGTGTTATATATGACCACTCTCTCTCCCCATGTTCCATCCTCTCCTCCATCACTCATATCCCCCGCTTCCCCCTGTCCCCCCCTTTTCTTCTTACTCACGATGTCTATACCCCATTGAGTATATATGCTGTTTCCTCTCCTAGCCACCTCTGATGAGAGCAAAGATTCCCTCATTTCCCCTTGCCTCCCGCCCTTCCATATCATTGCAATAGCTCATTGTAATAAAGAAAAATCTTATTATATGAAATATCTTGGCCTATTCCCCCTCTCCTTTTTCTTTCTCCCATTATATTCCCCTTTTTTTCTATTGACTCCATTTTTACACCATATTTTATCTTCTAAATCAGCTTTCTCCTGTACTTCAACTATAAAAGCTCCCTCTACATGCTCTATCAACTGAGAAGGTTCATATGAGTATTATCAGGGTCATTTTTCTATGCAGGAATACATGCAGTTCATCATCAAGTCCCTCATATTTTCCCTCTCCTTCAATCTCTATTCTTCACCCGAGTCCTGTATCTGATCAAACCTTCTGTTCAGCTCTGGCCATTCCAACAAGAACATTTGAAATTCCCCTGGTTCTTTGAAAGTCCATCTTTTTTTCTGGAAGAGGACATTCAACCTTGCTGGGTAGTTCATTCTTGGCTGCATTCCAAGCTCTTTTGCCTTCCGGTATATTATATTCCAAGCCCTATCAGCTTCCAATGTAGTTGCTGCTAAGTCCTGTGTGATCCTGACTGGAGCTCCACAAAATTTGAACTGTGTCCTTCTGGCTGCTTGCAATATTTTCTCTTTGACTTGGGAGTTCTGGAACTTGGCTATAATATTCCTTGGGGTTAGTTTTTTTGGGATCTCTTTCTCGGGGGGATCGGTGGATTCTCTCCATTTCTATTTTGCCCTCTGCTTCTAGAATATCAGGGCAATTTTCCTGTAGTTTTCTTTGAAAATGATGTCAAGGCTCTTTTCCTGATCATGACTTTCAGGTATTCCAATAATTTTTAAATTTATCTTTCCTAAGTCTGTTTTCCATGTCAGTTATTTTTTCAATGAGATATTTCACTATTTCACATTTTCTTGTAATTTTTCATTTTTTTTGGTTTTGAAGTATTGATTCCTGATTTCTGGTAAATTTATCAATCTCCCTGAATTCTATTCTTTGTATGAAGAATTTGTTCTCCTCAGAGAGTTTTCTTATCTCTTTTTCCATCTGGCCAATTTTGCTTTTTAAAACATTCTTCTCCTCAATAACTTTTTGAACTGCTTTTAACCACTTTACCTAAGCTGGTTTTTAGCATGCTATTTTCTTCAGCATTTTTTTGTATTTCCTTGACTAGGCTGCTGACTTCATTTTCATGTTTTTCCTGCATCTCTCTCCTTTCTTTTCCCAGTTTTTCTTCTAAATCCCTCATTTGATTTTCAAAGTCTTTTTTGAGCTCTGTCAGCCTGAGCCCAATTTCTGTTTTTCTTGGAGTCTTTAGATGCAGGAGCTTGTGCTTCCTCATCTTCAGACTGAGTATTTTTGATACTTGTTGTTCTCATTTGCAAAATATATCTCAATGGTGTTCCTCTTATTTCTCTGCTTGCTCATTTTCCCAGCCCGTGCCTGTTTTGGGGGTGCTTCCTGAGCTTTTGGGACACTCCCACAAGGGTTTCAGTGTGTGAAAGTCTGTCCTCCCTCCTGGTCTGTGAATGTGCCCCCCTCTGCCAAGGGGCTGAGTTGGGGGTCCTGCTGTTCTATGGGGGGGCCTAGACTGCCATCAGGATCTGAATGTGGTCAGAGCTCCAGAATCCTTTTCCAGGGACAGAGGACAGAGCTCTGCAGTCTCTCTCTCTCTCTCTTCACGCCCCTCCCTAGGTTCAATGGGCTCATGCACTGGAGGCTCCTGCTTACCGGCTCCGCCTTCTTCTGTTCCTGGATCAGGGCTGCAGAAATACCTCGCTGTGTGTCCTGAAGTCTGGGCTCCACGTGCTCAATCTGGCAGAGGTCCCCCGCTGTTCCTCCACTTTGTGCCTGGTGCTTTCCAGGGTGTAGCTCAGGAGACTCCCCCACTGCTGTGAGCAGTGGCTCCCAGAGCCTTGGCACTGTCTCCCAGAGGCTCAAGTTCTTTTGCTCTGGCAGGCAAACCCTCTGGCGGGCCACCCCTCCGACCCCGGGGATCAGAGCCTTTCTGCTCTTTTCCAGGTTTTCGTGAATAGGAGAACTGCCTCACTGGGTCCCTCTGTGGGTTCTGTTTCTCAAAAGTTTAGTTAGAGTCCTTAGCTTATGAGTTTTATGATAGAACGCCTAAGACAGGATCCTTTCTTGCCGCCATCTTGGCTCCGCCCCCTCCCCATTAATTTTAATTGTATTAAATAAAAACTGAGATTCTTTTTATTGTCATATTTTACTCAGTAATTTAAGTATGTGGTCATTTACAGTATGCAAGTACTTGAAAATTGACCACATTCTTTGATAAATTGCATTTTGAAAAATAATTCTAAGAATTATATTTTAAATATCATACTTATTCAGTTATGGAATTAAAAACATTTCCCCATGGTACTATTTTTCTTCTAATGCCAATATCATCTATTTAGTTAATAACATTTTAATTTAGTCAAAATTTTCCATTTTTATTATTTCTATCTTTCATTTATTTTCAAATTTCTCCTGTTATTTGTGATAGTCCTATGATTTTGCCCTCTTAAATTTTTATATTGTGAGCTTTTATATTCAAGTAGTATATAGGTTTTGAACTTAATGATGGCATATAGCATCTGCTCTAACTCTAATTTCTAAATATTTTTCCAATTTTGTTTAAAATTATTTTTAGAGAAAGCCATTTCAATAGAAATTTAGGCTCTTTCATTGGTCAAATATTGATCTCTGCTTCCTGTTATTTCTCTTATTCATCCAGTCTGTTTCTTTTTCTACTTTATGATTTTATAATCAATAGCATATAATTTTGAAGACTTTTGCTTTATAAAAAGCTGATCTTTACTAATACATTGTTCTTTCTAGTATTATTCTATTTTTGCTATATTTTTTGATTGATATTCAATTTTTATTTTATTTTCCCTGGATATGCGTAAAAATAAGTTGTTGCAACACTCATTTATTAAAACTTTGAGTTCCGAATTCTCTTTCTTCTTCCCACCACCCTTCATTGAGAAAGCAAGTAATTTGATATATTAAAAATGTTAGCCATGCAAAACATTTCCTTGTCATGTTGTGAAAGAAAACAGTCTTCCCCTCAAAAAAAAAAGAAAACAAAAAAATAAAGTACAAAAAAAAGTAAGCTTCAAATACATATCATCAGTTCTCTTTCTGGGTATGCATAGTAGTCTTTATCATGGGTCCTTCAGCACTGACCTCGGTCACAGCACTGCTGAGAAAAGCTAAATCATTTTTACCTGATCATCCAACAATATTGCTGTTACTTTGTATACCGTATATTTCACATTGCATGTGCTCATGTTATTATTTCCAGCTTTACTGAGAGCTTCCTGCTCATCATTTCTTATAGCAGAATAGTATTCCAAAAGAGACACACTACAATTTATTCAGTCATTCCCCAACCAATAGGCATTCACTCATTTTCCAATTCTTTGCCACCAGAATGAAGCTGCTATAAATATTCTTATATAAATCCGTTTCCTTCCTGTTTTTCCTCTGTTCTGTAATACAGATATAGAAATAGCATTGCTAGATCAAAGGGTAAACATGTTTTTATAGTCCTTTGGGAAAAGTTCCAAATTGTTGTACAAAATGGCTGTATAATTTGACAATTCCTACAAGAGTACATCAATATCTCATTTTACCTACATTTCTTCCAATTTTCGTCATTTTCCCTTTTTGTCCTATTAGCCAATACAGAATTGTTCTAATTTTCATTTCTCCAATCAATACTGAGTTTGAATGACCAAAATATAACTGTTAGCCTCATCCTAAAATTTTTCATATTTTTAATCATTTATAAAATGAATAATGGATCTTATTTTTGAAAATTTTTTACTTCTATTTTTTTCCCAGTTACATACATAAACAAATTTCAACATTTACTTTTAAAACCTTGAGTTCCAGGTAAAGAAGGAGTTCTGAAAAATTCTTTCTAAGACTCCAACATGGTGCTGATACCAAAACCAGGAAGACTCAAAACAGAGAAAGAATATTATGTACTAGGAGCACTAATGAATATAGATGCAACAATTTTATATAAAATATTAACAAAGCAATTATAGTAAGTTATCACTAGGATAGTACACTATGATCAAGGAGGATTAATACCAGAAATGCAGGGTTGTTTCAATATTAGGAAAACGATCAGCATAATTGACCATACTAAAAGCTAACCTAAGAGAAATCATGTTTGGTTTAAAAGGTGTTGAAAAATATTTTGACAAAATACAGCATCCATTTCCTTTTATAAACACCAGAGAACATAGAAATAAATTCAGTGCTCCTTAAAATGATAAGCAGTATATATCTAAAATTATCAACAAGCATTATAAGTAATAGGGATAAGCTAGAAGCATTCTGTATAAGATCAGGAGTGAAAAAAGGATGCCAGTTGTCACCACTACTATTCAAGTATTAGAGGTTTTTTTAGCAATAAGAGAAGAAAAAGAAATTGAAGGAATTATAACAGATAAAGAAGAAAAAAAATTCTCACTCTTTGCAGATAATTTGATGGTATACCTAAAGAATCTTAGAAATTCATCTAAAAATTACTTGAAGCAATTAGCAACTTCAGCAAAGTTGTGGGATATAAATAAATCCACAAGATCCTCAGCATTTCTATATATTGCTAACAAGATACAACAGCAAGAAATAGAAAGAAAAATTCATTTAAAGTAACTGCAGGCAACATAAAATACTTGGGAGTCAACCTGCCAAGGCAGCGTCAGAAAGTAAATGAAAACAATTATGAAACACTTTTCATGCAAACAAAATCAGATATAAATAACTGTACAAATATCAATTAATTGTTCATGGGTAGGCCAAGCCAACATATTAACCAAGACAATTCTATGTAAATTAAGTTACTTATTCATTGTAATAACAATAAATCTTCCAAAAAAATTATATAGTGAGAAAAATAGTAACTAAATCATATGGAGGTATAAAAGGTCAAGATTTTCAAGTGAATTAATGAAAAAAAATGCAAAGGAAAGTGACCTAAGCATATCAGATCTAAAATTATTTTATCAAATATCAGTCATCAAAACTGTTGGGTACTGGCTAAGAAATAGAGTTGTGGATCAGTGGAATAGATTAGCTGCAAAAGAAATGATAGTAAATGTCAGAAAATTGGGTCATTGATGGTGGAGTTGTAAATTGATGAAATCTTTCTAGAGATGAATTTGTAATTATGACTAAAGGGCAATCAATCCATGCATTCTTTTTAATCTAGCAATACCACTATTAGTTCATGAAAAAGGGTAAAAAGCCCAGATATACAAAAATATTTATAACAGCTCTCTTAGTAGTAGGAAAGAATTGGAAATTGAAGGGATGCTATTCAAGTGGAGAATGACTGAAAAAAATATGAATGTGATACAATACTATTGTTCCATTAGTAGTCATGATGAATGGGACTTTAAGAGCAGTCTGGAAAGACTTTCAAGAACTGATGCTGAGTGAAAAGAACAGAACCAGAAGAACATTATGCATAATATATTATAAAAGATAAAACTCAACACCTTGCAAAAAAGATTGATAATAGCTACTGTTGCATGTGATTGGAAAAACAAATAAATAAAATATTAAAAGAAAAGAACTGGTGTTGAGTAAAGTAAGCAGGACCAGAAGAACATTATACATAATAACAGCAACATGGGTGATGATCAACTGTGGTGGACTTGATCATTTCTTTTTTCTTTTTTTTTTAATTTTAGGGTTTATTTATTTAATATTATTACAATAACCTTATTGTGAAAGTAAATGTAAACCCCCTTCCCCCCCAAAAAAGATAGAGAAACCTCAAAAAAAGTGAGAGAGAGAGAGAAAAAGTGTACTTCAATCTGCATTCAGATTCCAATATCTCTGCCTCTGGGATGACTTGTCTTCTTTATAATTAGTTCACCAGAGAAGTTACTTCAATATTTTTCCTAGAGTCACTATTACTAGCTTTATTTCCCTTCATTTTATTCCTTCCCACTCTCATTTATTCAATCTCTCTCCTTTCAACCTGTCTCTGCTCAGAAGTGTGTTGTGATTACACTCTCCAATGATCTTCCTTCTATTCTATCACCTACTTTCCGCTCCTATTGCCCAATCCCCTCATCCTATCCTTTTCCTCTCATTTTTCTCTAGGGTAAAATAGATTTCTATACCCTATTTACACCCTAAGTGTGCATATTATTTCCTCTCTGAGACATTTCTGATGAGAATGAAGGTTCAATCATTCTCCATTCACCCATTCTGCTGCATTGCAAAAGCTTTTATTTGACTCTTTTATGGGAAATAACTTAACCCATTCCACCATTCCTTTCCCTTCCTCCCAGTACTTTCCTTTATCAAACACTATCTCCATCTTTATACTATATTAAACTATTGTATTCAATTGCCTCCTGTGCCTCATATCTGTTCCTTCTAACTGCTCTCATAAATGAGAAGGTTCATATGAGTAATTCGTATCTTCTTCCCATGCAAGAATACATGCTGTTTAGCATCATTAAGCTCCTTATAATTAGTACTTCTTTTCCACACTCTCTGTACTTTACCTGAGTCCTGTACATGGATATCAAATATTCTGTTCAGCTCTAGTCATTTCAACAGGAAAGTCTGAAGTACCCTGTTTCAATGAATGTTCATCGTTTCCCCTGAAAAGTGAACATTCAGTTTGCTGGATAGTTGATTCTTGGTTGTAATCCAAGCTCTTTTGACTTTTGGAATATCATATTCTAAGCCCTAGGAGCCCTTGATGTAAACACTGCCAAATTCTGTGTAATACTGACTATAGAGCCACAATAGTTGAATTGTTTGTTTCTGTTAGCTTGTAGTATTTTCTCTTTGACTTCAGAGTTTGGGAATTTGGCTATGATATTTCTGGGAATTTTCCTTTTGCGAATCTCCTTCTGGAGGTGATCAGTGAATTCCCACAATTTCTATTTTACCCTCTTCTTTTAAGATCTCAGGGCAATTTTGCTACATTATTTCTTTTCTCTTTTTTTAGGTTTTTGCAAGGCAAATGGGGTTAAGTAGCTTGCCTGAGACCACACAGCTAGGTAATTATTAAGTGTATGAGACCAGATTTGCACCCAGGTACTCCTAACTCCAGGGCCAGTGCTTTATCCACTGCACCACCTAGCCCCCCTGCTGCATTATTTCTTGAAAAAAATGAAGTCTAGGTTCTTTTCCTGATCATGACTTTCAGGTAGTCCAACCATTTTTAAATTATCTCTCTCCCATATGTTTTCTAGGTCAGTTATTTTTCCTATGAGATATTTCACATTTCCTTATAATTTTTTGTTCTTTTTGTATTGTTTTATTGTTGTTTGATTTCTCGTAATCATCAGCTTCCTTTAGCTCCATTCTACATTTGAAGGAATTATTTTCTTCAGAGAACTTTTTTTTTTAATCTCCTTTCCCAGCTAACCAGTTCTGCTTTTGAAGTCATTCTTCTCATTTGTCTTTTGGGTTGTTTTCTCTTTTTTGCATTTGGCCTAAACTGTTTTTTTTAAGGTTTTTGCAAGGCAAGTGGGGTTAAGTGGCTTGCCCAAGACCAGACAGCTAGGTAATTATTAAGTGTCTGAGACTGGATTTGAACCCAGGTACTCCTGACTCCAGGGCCAGTGATTTATCCATTGCACCACCTAGTCACCCCATCTAAACTGCTTTTTAACATTTTATTTTCTCCAGTATATTTTTGTATTTCTTTCACCAAGATGCTAACTTGGTTTTCATGTTTTTACTGGCATAGCTCTCATTTCTCATTCCTATTTTTCCTCTACTTCCTTAATTTCTTGAAAAATAAAGATGAGAATCTTTTTTGATCATGGTTTTAGGTTGTCTAATGATTTTTATATTATCTCTCCTACATCTATTTTCTACGTCACTTATTTTTTTCAAAGAAATATTTCACAGTTTTTTCAAGTTTTCCACTATTTTGTATTTGTTTTATTGATTTCTCACAAAGTCATCAGTTTCCCTTTGCTCAGTTCTATATTTTTAGAAATTATTTTCTTTAGTGAGCCTTTTTGTATCTCCTTTTCCATTTGTCAGTACTGCTTTTTCAGGCATTCTTCTCTTCATTGACCTTTCTATTCCTCTTTTTCTATTTGTCCCAGTGTATATCTGTTTATTTGTTTTTGGCTTTTGTAAGGCAATGGGGTTCAAGTGACTTTCCCAAGGTCACACAGCTAAGTGAGTGTTTAAGTATCTGAGACCAGATTTGAACTCATGCTCCCCTGATTCAGGGGCTGGTGTTCTACCCACTGCACCCCAATCTGGTTTTGAAACATGCTATTTCTTCAGCATTTTTGTTTCTCCTTCACCAAGCTACTAAATCATTTTTCAGGATTTCTCCACATCACTTTCATTAATCTTTCCAGTTTTTCCTCTGCCTCCCTTACTTGATTTTCAAAATCCTTTTTGAGCTCTTCTATGACATGAGACAAATTCATAATTTTCTTGGAGGTCTTAGATGTGGGAGCTTTGACTTTGCTACCTTCTACTGAGTGAGTGTGACATTTCTTGTCACCATTGTAGCTTTCTATGGTCAGATTTTTTTCTTCTGTTGCTTGTTCAAGCCTATCACTTGATTTTTGACTTTTGGTTAAGGTTACACTCTGTTTCCAGTGTAGAGAGAGCATTGTCACAAACTTTTGGCGTTTGTTGCAGTTGTTTTCTAGAAATCTGCAGTGTTTCAATTCTTCCAAGATGGAATGATCTAAAGAGAAGTTTTTCTTACTCTCCTGGACTGTATTCTAGTCTGATGGATCATAATCTCTCCTTTCTCTCTAAAATTCTGCGACAGTTATTCTTGATCCTCTTCTTCTTGGAAAAGCAATCCAGGACTGTGACCCAGATCCAAATATGGGCAAAGTATCAGAGTTTGGCCTCAGTGCTAGCAGAGATCTCTGAAATTTTCTGATGTTTAATCATCTCTGGATCCAGAGCTCTGGAAGCAGCTACTCCTAGAATTGCAGATTCAGTGGTTCCCAAGAACTACTCCTGTTCTGTTGGGGTCAGGATGGAGCTGCTGAGGCTGTCTAGACTGTGTTCCATTCTCAGCTAGTGAGACAGACTGCCTGCAGATCTTTCATTTTCACATCCCTTCATTGTAGTTGTCCTTGTCAGTCTCTTGCCTGAGAGTTTTGGAAATTGTCATTACTAACACAGATGCAGTGACCTCACTGCCTGTTCCTGCATTGCCAGATCTGGTCCCTGCTAGTATGGTCTGTTGTGCTCTGTGTTCCTATATCACCCTGGTGCAGTGGACCTGTCCTGCTGATCCTACAAGTTATCTTGGGACTGTAAACTTGTTTCATTTCAAATTTTTGCGTTTTTTTTTGTAGAATTTGTTTTGTGTCATTGTTTAAAGGTATTTGGAAGGTTTTGGGGCAGAGCTCAAGGGAGAATTTGCAGTCACTCTGCCATCTTGGTTCCACCTTCTTTTTCAAATGATTTCACTTGAGATTATGTCATCAGACCTCTAATTGAAGCTCTACCAGCCTGATAAGACCTATCAGGAATTATCTTTTGCTGACACATCTTTCAGTAACTCATAACCCATGATATAATGAGCATACAAAGAAATCTTTACAAAAAGAACAATTGGGGAGTGTGGGGGGAGTCAACAATTTAGAACTGAAATTTCAGTCTCAGTTTCTATAGAAGTTATGAATAAAATAGGTAGAAAGGTGGACACATCCACTTATGTGAATAATATGTAGATAGATTACAAGCCATTCTACTCTGAAGGTGTTGTAATGTATCTCATAATCAATATCCCATTAAGCCTCAGGTGTGATAGCATTCTTCAGATTTTGCTGGAAAAGCATCACCTTCACAGATGGAATATTCCCATTTCATTCTATCACTGATCCCAAAGGAATTCATATTCGTTCATTTTAGTATGCTTTGCTGTAGAATTAATTATGCTACTAATCATTTGGTGACATTGCTCATTTCAATTACTCAAGTCTCTTAAGGTAATTTTCAGGGGAAATGCAGAGTATGCTTTTACTGTGTTCTGTGAGCAGAACGATGAATCATTAGATTTTGTCATACCTTCTGTTAGTGGACATCTAAGAGATGCTTATTTCAAAAAGAATAAAAATACATAAAATATTTTCAGGCTGTTGGAACTTCAAGTTATTGAAAGTAATGCTGCTGAATATAAAACAGATGAGCCTTTAACAGTGTAGAAAAACTAGCATAACAATTAGGCATTCAACTTTAGAATTATCAGTAACATGTAGCCTTTGGGCTTCCATAATTAATTCACAAAATAGACACAGTTTGATTGAGATAGAGCAATAGATAAGAATTTTACCAACTTTGAACTCTTGTGCTAATTTTACCTCTCATAATCCCTAATTTCCATTGAGAGACAGTTCAAATATCACTTTCTATATGAGTGTGTATGTGTGTGTGTGTGTGTGTGTATAAAAGTTTGTGTGTATGTATCCTGTATATAATTATAAACACATATTTTATTCTCTCTAGTAGAATATAAACCTTTTTGTAGCATGGACCAATCATTTTGCCTTTTCATTCCAAGACATTAGAGTAGTACCTAACATAAATGGTGTAAGTGCCTCTGGAGAGATTATTCTTTGTGCATTTCAGAGTCCCTGATGTGGTTTTCCATAGAAAAGAAGAGTTAGTTGGTGCAGTATAGCATAAAGCTAGGGAAGCAAGTGAGGAGGTATCTGATAACATGAGCAAGTGGAAGAATGCTTTTTTATGTGTTATATATGAGTTTGATTGAT
Organism: Macrotis lagotis; assembly: GCF_037893015.1. NCBI lineage: Eukaryota > Metazoa > Chordata > Mammalia > Peramelemorphia > Peramelidae > Macrotis > Macrotis lagotis. The sequence continues at coordinate 89,021,126 of NC_133662.1, read as the reverse complement.
AGTTAACTACTGTTTTATTGAACAAGAATAGCACCAGGAGTGGTACTAATATTAACGAGTTTAAAGAAGACTGAAGCAAAGTATAGGTTAGGTAGGAAAAGAACACTGGATTAGAAATTACTATAATAAAGGATTGATATAGGAAGGCAACAGACACTAAGAGCACAAGTGAGCATCTTTCATAATATCCTTGGGGGCATTTATTAACTTTTACATTGAGTGTGGACCTTTGCACAGATGTGGGAGCAAACCGGTATATCTATAATCATATGACTATATAAGAGGTATAAAGAACATTTAAAAAATCAGTCAGTTTTCTAATTTCTTCCTAAGCATTTGATGGTGTAGAGCAAAATGTAGCCTTGAAAGTTCTACTTTAAAAACAAAAACAAAAAAATGTCTTCCATGAACACATCAAAATTTTACAATACTCTCTAAAAGATACCAATTTGAGATATAAAACTGGGCGATTTATACTAATCTAAAAACTTTGTCTTAGTGTTGGATAATTTCCTGAGCTGTTTCCCAACAAGAATAACTCTGATTTGTAGTGACATTCATGGAATATTGCTATTCTTAGATAATGTTTTATTAATTTATTGTAGACTGAGAAGATTATAACATTTTACAAGATTCAGAGTAATGAAAAGAATAGCCAAACCTAATTATTCTCATTGCAAAAGTGATTGAAAAGAATAGTTATTCTCAGACCATCATAGAGATCTAGTGTCTATATGGTCAATCCAATGAATTAGACAGACAGTGAAGTTATATTTATGTGGAGTAACAAATAAAAAAAAATCAGTCAAGAATTGGGTGAAACAATGAGGTTTTACTGGAATAGTTCTGAGAGAAAAGATAGTATTCTTAATGATCTGAAACTGAACAGTGATGAAAAATTATTTTCCAATAATATGAATATTCTTTACACATTGCTAAATTGCTAAAAATCTGGAATCACCACAGTTTCAGAAGGATAATGGAGAGTATAAATATATTGCAATATTTTTGGTGATTGCAAATATACTACACTATTTTTTCTTTCATTAATTAAATTATTAATTACCCAGTGATTTAATTAATTTCATTGGCATCTTTCCAATATGAGGCATTTTTTCTTTTTTCTCTTTCTCTTTGTTTCTCTTTCATTCTTCTTTCCTTCTTTGTTTCCTTTCTTTCCCTCCTCTCTCCCTCTCTTTCTCTGTATTTTTTCTGTTTCTCTGTATTTTTTTGCTTTCTGATTCTCTATCTCTATTTATCTAAATCTCTAACTCTGTTTCTCTATTCTTTATGTCTTGTGTCTCTGTCTCTCTGTCTCTCTGTCTCTCTGTCTCTAACTCTGTCTTTCCTCTCTTCACTTATCAGTATTGTAGCTTTGGGCATGCTTCATTGTTAAATTGATCTGGTTTACTCCTCCCTAGGGCTGCCAAGGATCTCTCCACACCCAAGAATTCATCCTATGGATGTCAGACAGTACTGGTAGCTAATTGGCTGAGCACAATGAAACTTAGAGCTCCTGAGTTCAAGCTATTCATCAAGTTCAGTCTATCTAGTATCAGATGTTACAGGTGGACACTATTATGCTTAGTTCATCTGCAAAGTATTTTTATTCAAGGCATTTAAGAAATAATTTATGTCATAGAACAAAGGAAAAATCACAAGAACATTTCACAAGGGATCTACTTCCAAGTTAAGTACCATGCTATAGTGTCAAAATTGTTAGATTTGGAGACAAAGAATCTGAGATCAAATTTTTGCTCTGTCAATCAGATAATCATTTCCTCTTCTTGTGTTTCATTTTCCTTAACTTAAAAATAGTCTGTATAGATGAATTCAATCTTCCTTCTAGCATAAGGACTATAAAAATATACACTCTGAATAAGCATGTACTAGGTTCATAGAAGAGGAAATATCGAATAAATTTCATCATAACCACTAAAATCAGTTATGACAAATTGACTTCATTTCCTTTTTTGACAATGCAATTAGGTTCATAGATCAAGGAAATATATATAGATCAAGGAAATATAGTAGATATGTATTTAGATTTCAGAATGACTATACAGTTAGGTGAACTTAGAACTGGGAAATAATCAGGCCCAATAAATAATCTTTAATGATTTGTTTCAAAGGCTCTAGTGTGATTGTCTCAGGTAACCTTTTCTTGAATTTGGGATATTCAATATTTTTATCAGAGATTAGGATGAAGGTTTAGGTGTCTACTTGTCAAGTTATTAAGTAAAAAGCAGGGGAGAGATAACAAATATATAAAATGATTGATCCAAAATATATTAGCTGGATGACTTTGACAATTCTAAAAAGTGAGCAGAGACTTCTCCTGCTTGAGTTCAGAAGGACAGACTTAAAAGAAATATGTTGAAGTTGTTGAGAGACAGATTTCAGCTCAGTATCAGGAAAAACTGACTAAACTGTTTTTAAATGATATGGATGCGTAAAAAGATAACATGTTCCCTTTCTCTGTTGTATCCAAATGATCACTGTATGCCAATTTCATGGAAATGATATAAAAAAAATTCTTGACAAGATAGATATTAGGGTAGATATCTTCAGAAGTCCTTTGTAATTTAAAGATTTGTTAAGTAACATCACTTTCTGAAGAACAAAACCACAATATATTGTGATTACAAGGTTGAAAGAATGAGAGGAAAGGTTAAGATGATAAATTTAGGGCTCAAAGGAACAGGAGAAATTATGCTAATTATTTCATTTTATCAATAAGAAAACTAAACATGGTCTTTTTTTGTAGTGGCAAAGAATTTGAAATTGAATTTTCAAATAGCTGAACAAGTTTTGTTACAAGAATGTTATGAAGTACAATTTTATCAGAAATTATGAGTGGCCAGATTTTGAAAAAGCTTGGAAATACTTGCATGAACTGATGCTAAGGGAAAAGAGCAGAAACATGAGAACATAAATAACAACATTGTGAGATGATGAACTATGATGGATACAGTTCCTCTCAGCATTTCAATGATTAAGGACAATCTTGAGAGACCTATTATGAGAAATACAAACAACAACCAGAAATAAACAATTGGAGTCTAAGTGTAGAGCAAAAGATTTTATGTTCAACTTTTAAAACTTCTTTTATGCTTTTTCCTTCTTTGTCATGGTTTTTCCCTTTAGTTCTAATTCCCTTTTCAGAACATAACTACTATGGAAATGTGTTAATCGTGATGTTAAACATGACCTGTACAACTTACATCAAATCATTTGCTGCCATGGGGAGGAGGGAGGGAAGGGAGGGTAGTAGAAAAATATGGAATTCAAAAGTTTATAAAAGAAGGCATATTGAAAATTGAACGTGGGAAGTGATAATTTACTTGTGTAGGATTAAAAATATGGTAAGTATCTGTGTTGGGATTTGAACCTATTTCTGAACTGAGCCAAAAACTCTACCATGCCAAGTCACATTTTCTTTTTATTGTCCCTCTTACTCATTCTACCCAATCTTAAATTTTGCTGACCATATAGGAATCTGATCAATGGTCTCACGACTGTCATTACTATTCTTTTTGTAGACTTTTGCATTGGAGATTTTTATATTTTAAGTACAAAGAACATCTAGATGTAAGACCAACCTTCAGATTCCAATATGATGGTACTGCCTCTCCACCATTTGAATGCTGTTTTCCTGGCATTTATGAGTTCATGTTAAAAATGACGACATAGTTACATTACATGTAGAAAAATTGTACATCAATTTATTTACAAAATTTAATAAAGCTAAAAGGACTATCTGGGGATTTAACACATGAATCTGGTTTTATTGATGCCATGTTCTATTAAATTTGGTCCCCAATCATTAACATCCTTCAAATTGATACTTTTACTTTAAGTAATCTACCAGATACTGTGCCCTAGACTTGGTCTTGAGCTATACACAATTTTATATTTTAAGGAGGGCCTAAAGAGTGATTAGATGGGTATGATTGGTCCCGTGGAGAATAGGATATATTTAAAACAATATAAATCACTGAGGTCAAGTACAAAGTAGTAATCTTAGCAAGGAAAAATAAATGGCATAGAAGAGACAGGGAATGATATCAGGAATTAAATTAGAACCTACATGATGGATTTTTTTTTTTAATGGCAGGACATATGATACTGGAAGTCACCTTACAGAAACAGACTCCTGGTGTGATTATAATGTAATCCTCCCATATTTTGCAATGACCAATTCTCTATTTGAAAGAAGAGCATGTCAACTTTTACACTACAGAGTTTAAGAAAGATTTGGAGAATGTCCAGAGAAAAGCAATGGAAATGATTAATGGGGTGGAAAAATGGAACCTTTAAGGAAACATTAATGTTAGTTAGCTTCTTTAACCTGAGAAGGAGAGTAATGAAGAGTGATTTAATAACTGTCTTCAAGTACACAAATGATTACATATGATCAGCTGGTCTCTAGCTTCACTATTGCTAGAACAAAGTAATGTGCTTCAACAATAGAAGTTTTCATAAAAGTTAGAAATCAGAGAAAACAATGGCAGCCAAAGCTACTAATTCCAAGGATGAGTTATGAATGATGGGGAAATTCATTACCTTTTTCTCTCAACAAAGCTTTATGAACAGGGTTCAGATTCTGGGGAGATTGTGTTGAACTTGTGGTCCTTGGGCATCTCCAGATCCTAGTTTCTCATTTACATTATGATCAAAATATTGTGCATCTAAAGGTAGAATAGACAATGTAGGACATCTATCTAAACTTTTACATTTTGTCAATAAGGAAACTGAAACTTAAAAAGTTAAATGACTTGCCTTGGTTGCACATCCAATTTTAGAGATGAGTTTTGATTATGGGTCTTCCCAATTCTAAGTGTAGCACACATCACTTTAATAATATTAATAAAAAAACTTACTAGATATTTTTATGTATGAAGCACTGTACTAAATGCTGAAGAAAAATAATTTAATCCTCATAATAGTTACAGTATAGCATCAGGATGCTAAAATAAACAGTTATAGTGCATACAATTTAAAAATACATCTATGTTGCCAAAAAAAGAATAGTGAGGGGAATCAGGGAGACTTTTATGGTACTTGAGAAATATAAGGTTCTTCTATGGCATAAGCAGTATATCATAGGCATGGATCAGCGGATTAGACCTACTGAGGAGTAAGGAGGCCTCTTTTGTGACCAGAAGGAAGGAAGAGATATCATCCTCCTGCTCCAGAAGCAATAGTAGATCTTGCCTCTAGGATAGAATGCTAACTCTTCAGCATTTAAGGAACTTCACAATCATTTTCCAACTTAAAGATATAGTTCCCATTAATCCTCTTTATGTATTTTATCTTTTAGCTTTTGAACTTGATATTCCTTAAATTTGTCATTTCTCCTCTTGATTCCTTTATAAGCATCTCTCATCTAGACACAGACCTTCCTCATCTCCATCTCTTGAAATTCTTAGTATTTTTTCATGGTCTAGCTCATGGACAATGTCTTTCAGGATGCTTTACTTCATCTCTTTTGTTATCATTGCATTGTCCTTCTTCAAAAAAATGATACACATAGGGGCAGAGCCAAAATAGCAGCATGAAAGTAGGAATTTCCAGAAACTCATTCCCCACAAAACTCCAAATGCTGTCAAATTATGACTCTAGCCAAAATTTAGAGGGGCATAACCCACATAAAGACTAAGTGATACAATTTCCCAGTCCAATTCAACTTAGAATTTCTGCAGGTAAGGTCTGTTTTCACTGGGACCAGGGGTTGGAAAGAGAGGCAGCACAGTACAGCCAGCCCAGAGCAAACTACCTCCAGCATTCTGGGAATGACCTATGGGGTGCCTGGGTTCCCGGGGGCACCTGGGTCTGTGGCAGAAGGTGTGGCTTCCAGACATCTTGTCCCAGGGATCACTGGTGACAACTTGAAGGGGTAGTGAGAGAACACTGCTGCACCAAGAGAGAGTTGTAGAGTGGAGTACTGGCCTCAGAGAAGCCCTGTGCTGAGAATCTGCAGCAGGAATGGGTGAAGCACCCAGACCAGTGACCCCCCCCTCATAGCTGTAGGGCATGTAGAATTTGGTCATCCACATAACAGAGCACAGGCAAGAGAAAAGTCAGAGCCTCTCATAGGCTTATAAGGCTGCTCATAAGACCTTGGATGAAGGGGAACATAGGTAAGAGAAGAGAGGGACTTTAAGGGGGTCGGAGGAGACTGCAGAGGTCTTTCTTCTCTCCCTGGGACAGTCCTCTTCTGTATGCCCACACACACATCCAAGTTGCAGTTTGGCCTCCTATACTATTTTAGCCAAACAGTGACACCCCCCCACACAGCTCTAGGGCATGTAGCCTTTGATCATCCACATAACAGAGCACAGGCAAGAGAATAGTCAGAGCCTCTCATAGGCTCATAAGGCCACTCATAAAACCTTGGAGGAATTAAGGTACCTGTGGGGTGTTCCCCAAACGCCCAGATCCTTGGAGGTGCAGTAAATCAGTCATAGGCTGAAGAAATGAATGAACAACAGAAAAATAATTATCTGACCATCAAAAATTACTTTAGTTCCATGAAGGATTAAAATACATACTAAGAAGATATCAAAGTTGAAGCTTCTATATCCAAAACCTCCAAGAGAAATGAAAAATGGGTTCAGGTTATGGATGAGTTCAACGAAAGACTTTGAAAAGCAATTAAAGGAGGTAGAGGAAAAGTTGGGAGGAGAAATGAGAGCAATGCAGATAAATCATGAGAACAAAGACAGCAGCTTGGTAAAAGAAATAGAAAAATGAAGAAAATAAAATGTTAAAAACCAGTTTAGGACAAATGGAAAAAAAAAGCAATACAAAAGGCAAATGAGGAGAAAAATGTATTAAAATACAGAATTGACCAGCTGGAAAAGGAATAAAAAAGCTCTTTGAAGAAAATGCCTCCTTCAAATATAGAATGGAACTAAAGGAAGCTGATGACTTTGTGAGAAATCAGGAAGAAATAAAGCTATACCAAAAGAACCAAAAATTAGATGAAAATATTAAATATCTCATTGGGAAAACTACTGACCTTGATAATGGATCCAGGAGAGATCATTTGAAAATTATTGGGCTACTGAAAGTCATGACCAGGAAAAGAGCCTATACTTCATTTTTCGAGAAATAAACAGTGAAATTGACCTGAGATCCTAGAAGCAGAGGGTAAAATAGAAATTGAGGGAATTCACCTATCACCTCCTAAAAAAGAGATCCAAAAAGAAAAACTCACAGGTATATTATAGCCAAATTCCAAAACTCCCAAAATTTTCAAAGTTTTTCTCTTTTCAAAGAGAAAATACTAAAGACTACCAGAAACAAACAATTCAAGTACTGTGGCTCTATAATCAGGATTACACAGGATTTGGCAGTGTCAACATTAAAGGCTTGTAGGGCTTGGAATATGATATTACAGAAGGCAAAAGAGCTAGGATTACAGCTGAGAATCAACTGAACATCCTCTTTCAGGAGAAAAGATCCATTTTCAATGAAAGAGGGGACTTTCAAATTTTACTATTGAAATGACCAGAGCTGAACAGAAAGTTTGATCTCCAAGTATAGAATTCAGGTGAAGCATAGATGGGGTGAACAAGAAGGACTAATTATGAGGACGTTAATGATGCTGAACTGTTTGTATTCCTACATGGGAAGAAGATACTAATAACTCATATGAATCTTCTCATTTATAAGATCAGTTAGAAGCTTATATAGAAAATATACAGGAAGGAGAGGAATATAATGGCACAATATAGTAAAAATATGGAGTCAATGGGTGAGAAGAGAAAGGGAAAGGAGAGGAAGAAGGGGTTAAGATATTTCACATAAAAGAGTTGAGAAAAAAGCTGTTTCAATGGAGTGGAATGGGGGAAGGTAAGGATGAATGAGTGAGCCTTCATTTTTCTTCAGAAATGGCTCAGAAAGGAAATAACATACATACGTAATAAGGTACAGAAATTGATCTTACCCTAGAGGAAAATCAGAGGAAAGGGAGGGGATAAAAGGGGAATGGGGGGAAGGAAGGGGAACATAGGTAAGAGAAGAGAGGGAAGATCTTGGGTGAGGATACTCTGATACAACACACTTCTGAGCATAGTCAGGGTAAAAGGACAGAGAGAGAGAGAGAGAGAGAGAGAGAGAGAGAGAGTAGAATACATGAGTGTGGGGAGGAATAGAGTGGAAGGAAATACTGTTAGTAATAGCAACTGTGGGTAAAATATTGAAGCAGTTTCTCAGGTGGAGTTGTGATAAAGAAAGCAACTCATCCCAGTGACAGAGCCATTGGAATCTGAACACAGACTGAAGTATACTTTTTGAGGTTTCTTGAGATTTCTCTATCTTTTTTGTGGGGGATGGGGTTATGTTTATTCTTACAAGATTATTGTAATAATATAAAATAGATAAACCAGAAAAAAGAAGCAGCAAAAATGAATAAAAATTAATTTTTTAAAAAATGATGCACATACTTAAAATTTTACAATATATATCCCTGGAATCCCAATAGGAAATGATTTTCTTAAGATGTAAATTCCTTTAAATTATTTTATTTGGAGACTCAGTGCATGATGCAATGCTATGCATAGAATAGATACACAATAAGTTTGGGTTTGGTTTTATTGTAATTATTTGTAATGGTAGAAAAAATATTAAGCCTAATTTCAAAAGAAATATATTTTCAAATTCCATCTCTAGCACTTACTAGTTTTTGTAACCATTAGGGAATAATTTCAATTTATTGATATTGTCTCATTTGTCATTTAAAACTTTAAATATAAACATGGGCAACAAAGTGGTGCAGTGAAATGAGCAACAGCCTTGGAGTCATGAGGACTTGAATTCAAATCGGACCTCAGACTCTTAGTAGTTGTGTAACCCCAGGCAAGTCACTTAATTTCAATTGCCTCACAAAAAAAAATTGATATATGATGCGATTGATATAGATGCTTTCAGTGAGGACTTTCTGCTTAACAATGGAGACTATCAATTGCTCTTTAATATATAGACATGGAAAATTATGGGACAGTACAACCCTAAGTTAATAATTGGTCTAAGTTCTTACTAATTATGTCTTCAGTGTGCAGCAGCATTGATTCTCCATGGGATGGTTATGAGAATCAAATTGTGTTAACATGCAAAGTACTTTGAAACCTGAAATAACAAGCACAAACACAAACGAGAGAGACAGAGAGAGAGAGAGAGAGAGAGAGAGAGAGAGAGAGAGAGCACTTTTCAGTATGTTTTCAGACACTATTACTCTAAGGTAACTTCTACTTTGTTCTCAGATGTCCAACAATACAACTCTCTTAAGTTCTTCAGAGAATAAATCCATAGGGGGTCGGCTGGGTGGTGCAGTGGATAGAGCACTGGCCCTGAAGTCAGGAATACCTGAGTTCAAATCTGGCTTCAGACATTTCATAATTACCTAGCTGTATGGCCTTGGGCAAGACACTTAACCCCTTTGCCCTACAAAAAAAAAGAATAAAACCGAAAAAGCATTGTGTTTTCTGGAAGGGATTGCCACCTCAACTAGTTCAAAAGTTATTTGTTACTTGATCTAGATGGTTCTATTAAAAGGATCTGCCTCCAAAAACAGTAGAACATTCAAGGAAGTGTGGGCAGTACAAAGAAAGCTCTCATTTGGGGAGAAAGTGATGGAAGCAGGTAAGAATCATTACCATAGAAAAGTAGGAAACTAGAGAAATGAAGAAATAGAAATATGGCACTGAGCACTTAAATATGAGAATGCCAAGAGGGAAAGAAGGACCAAGAAATAAAGAAAACAAACTTCCCTCAAACTATAATTTTGCCTCAGGCTAGTCCTACATGTTCACAGAATAATGGAATTTGAGTTGAAATGAACTTCAGTGACCTTCTAATGGAGTCCATACCATAAAATGAATCCCTTTTACAACATACTAGGAAAGTGATAAACCTATAATAATATTATTACACTTGTCTATCTCCCAAGCACTGGGTTAAGTGTTTTACAATTATTTTCTCATTTGATCTTCACAACAGCCTAAGTGGTAGGTGCTATTAGTTTTGCCATTTTACAGATAAAGAAACTGAAGAAAACAGTAGTTAAGGGATTTTCCCAGAGTCACAGAGTTATTATCTGACTCTGGATTTAAACTTAGGCCTTCCTGATTTCAGGTTCAGAGCTCTACCTGCTGTACTATCCAGTACTCCCAGAACTATAGGAAACCCATTACATAGCTAAAGAATGAGATAATTTTGGAACTGTCTACTGATCTCTCTGTCTCTGTCTCTGTTTCTCTCTCTCTCTCTCTCTCTCTCTCTCTCTCTCTCTCTCTCTCTCTCTCTCCCTTCCACAGGATGGACAAAGAGCCTACCTACTACTCATAGACCTAGTCTACAGATAAACATATGGGCTTTGAATTGATTGATTTCTTAACTAGGCTAGTTATTCCCTCATTGATATCTACTAGGGGCCTCACTAATCCTCCAAGGGGTTCATCCTTCATTTTAACCAGAAAATCTCTGACTCTTAAATATTTCCTAGTCATTAACATAAACCCTTTCACTCCACCACAACATGCAAACTGAAGTGCATATTGACATGAGAACAAATAGTTTTATAATTATAGCATTGCACAGTGAATTAGACATATTTTATATATATATATATATATACACACAATATTTGCACACCTATATATGTGTATATATGTGTGACTATGTAAGTGTAAATTTATATAAATGTTTTGTTCAATATACAGTATCCCACTGATTTCATGATCAAGCAGTTGACATTCAATTTTACAGTGATAGTGTATGCCAGACACTCTGCCAGGAACTAGGCACAGAGATAAAAAAATGAAACTATCCTAGGCTCAAAGGAACATTCTAAATTATATTCTATGTAATCCACATTTGATGTAATGTCAGAAAACTATCCCAGTCCTAAGTCTTCTAATATCTGGAATTGAAGTTATTAGATACCAAACTTGGTGGAAAACTTTGTCTGAAGGTTTAATCCAAACTATAGCCTACATTTTCCTTCTTTGGAATTTTGTTCCTTTATTTCTGGTTTCATTCTCTATTTCCATGCAGACACAAAAAAAGTTTAATCCTTTTTCTTCTGTGATTTTTCTCTATGGCACACATCCTTTTTCCTTCAAAAGAAACTTACTTCTAGAGTAAGATTTTGATATCTTCCATTATCTTGTTTACCTTCCTCTGCTCTTCAGCTTTCAAAGTTCCTTCCTAAAATGATTCCAAGTCAAATATGAAACTTCGGAATGGACTAAATGATAAACATTGCAACTTTAGGTCTTGTTAATATAGATGCATATTTTTGGATTAACTAAATATTGACATTTAAGGCCTATGTCTAGTAACTTATTTTAAAGTCCAGAAAAGCTTAGAAGATAAAATAAAAGCATTATGAAAACCAAACTCTTGAAAGTCCTGAATTGATGCAAAAACTATGTGAATGGAATTATGCACACTTTTGTTTTTAAATAACCTCAACAAAATTCATCCCATTTGTCTGTGATATTTATTTTTTAATGAAGACCTTTCACCCTTCATTCCAAAAAAAAATATGATGTTTACTTTCTGCTTCACTTAAAACTTCCCCTCCCCCTTGAAAAAAGAATCATCAAAAAAATACATTCCCAAGGAATTTCTCATGGATTTACAAAAATTTTTTTATGGGAAATTTCAGGATTGTGTATTATAGAATTAATTCTAATAAATATTTTATGGTATTCTGGAGTCTTGTATAATATATATGTAAATATCACAAACATAAACACTACAGACAAATAGAATGCACACTCCTTTTGGTCAGGATTAGATTTATTTTTGTCTCTGTGTCAATTCATAGCATAATGTCATGTGGGCACTGTCACTGTATAAATTCTTGCCAACTGCTTGATCAAGAAATAAGCAGGATACTATACATAGAAGTATATGTATATATATATATATATGTCACTGTGAACTGTTACATTTATAAAATTATTTGTTCTTATGTTACTGTGTCCTTAAGGGATAGAGTGGAAGGTTTTATGAGAATGATTGGGAAATCCTTATGGTCAGAGAGTTTCTGCTTAAAATATTTCAAAAGTGCAATAGCAATCAAGGAGAGTTAGAGATTGAAGCATCAATTCATAGATTGTTTGGTTCTTTCATTCATTCAACAATCATTTATTGAGTACCAGTGATACTGAGTTAAAAAGAGTCTAGGGGAAGGGAAAGGTCTAAATCAGAAATATAGGTTATTACCAAAGGTTTAATAGAGTTCTTGAAGAGCACGCTTTAGTCTCAAACAGATATTTGGTGTATGTGGAGAATTAATAAAGTTTGAACCTAAGAAAGAAAGACAATTTTTGTTTAACTCAAAGTATCTATATGTTTTCATGTTTGGGAGTATGTAAATATAGTTTTTCTTTGATTTATCAGAAGATAGACAGTTCTCCATAACCATTGACTTTTACCTTGGGCTTCTGCTCTCAGTTTTCCTGTTCTAAGAGGAAGGAAGAATCAACACTCAAAAGAACTGAATAGGTGGGGTAGGAGAGGGAATGAAGCTATGTGGTTTTGAAATCTAGAAGGCAGAGAGTCAGGAAGTAAATTAAAGGAAGCCTGAACATTTTCATAAAATGTAAGACTTAGGAGAAATGTATCAATAACAGAAGATGATGGATATTCGACTAAAAGCTGGGAATACAGATATAAGTAACTAAAATATTTATATGTATATATATATTTCCTGTCCTTGGAGGATCTTACATTCTAAAACAACCCATAAAAGAAATCTTTAAAAAAGGATAGGAAAAAATATTTTCTGGAGAAATAAGAGTTAAGGATAAGATAAAGAAAGGAAGATAGCATTGATTTGGGCACTTTCCTTAACATAGAGGTTCTGAGAAACTGTCTAGCTATGATATAACAGTCTAATCCCCTAATACTCCACTAACTTTCCTTGTAACTTCATGGGCCAAAGTAATCCTCTTTGCCTACTTCATTATAAGTGTGCCATCTCTCCCATTAGAAAATAAACTCCTTGGGGGAAGAAGCTGTCTTTACCTTTGTATTCTATATCATATAAACACTGTCTTCTCTAAAAGGTAGACCTGTTCCATCTCCCCACCACCACCCTGCCCTCAACCAGGAAATGAACCTGAAGGAATGTAATTCATGTTCTTTACTCTCATTGACTACAGCCTACATGGGCGGTGTTCTTTCCTGTTGTTAGGGGCCAATGATTCGCATCCCAAACCATTTAACCAATTAGAAAATTAACTTTGACAAAGAATACATCTTTTTCAAAGATATATCAAGAAAAAATACATTTCTTCAATATATCATGGCCATATCGTCCCCACTGTAGCTCAAACTTAAGGGTGGCAAATAGGATTAGACTCACATGTAGCTCATTTTTTACATAGTATTTGCCTCCCATCAAGTTAATAATGAAAGGTGGCATCTTTGCCAGATGCTTATCTGTCTCAGCTACCAATAATCTCTGGTTCCAAAAATCATTCATGAAAATAATTCCTTGTTTCTAGGAGCATCAGTGCTACATTACTTCTAGAGTTCAGACTGAAATGCTAAGATGCCAGAGGGATCTAAAGACCTCTAGAAAACTCTAATGTTGGACACTATAAAATCTCCACCTGGAACAGAAAAGAACAAACAAAAAAGTCAAGATCCAAGCCTCCTCTTCTTTTCAGGACTATATATATCTTCAGAAGAGAGAATACTCCATGGCTTTCCCCTTTTACACAGTCTCTTATTAGATACAGGAGCTAAAGTTGCCACTAAATTAAAAAAATAGCTGAAACTGACAAGCTTTTGTATTTCTCCATTGTTGATCCAAAATTCTACTTTTTAACAAATGTGTAGTAGATAGAAGCATTGAGAGAACACTTACAGGTGCTCCACAATCCCTGTAAAGCACTTCCATTCTGTCTTCCAGACTCATCAGAAAGTAGCTTCCCAAAAGTTTCACATGGAAAGTTTCCTAAACCAAGCAATCTGCTAGGTTTTCTGCTAGCACAAAACTTCAGTTATGTTGATCTCCTCATATTCAGCACACTTCTTGGCACATTTCTTCTTATATAACACAGAAATAGGATATGATATGATTGCATCATCTATGAAAAGTTTATTATAAAGGACATGACTATGAATGTGCCACCCTTTCCTCTTTCCATTAAGTAGAGAAATGAAAATTTTGATTAGGTCATGGGGATGCAATTATAAAGGTTCCATTCATCCTTTTCATTGCATTTAAACATCATCTTTCAAGACCTCTCCCAGAATAACTTTGTCCCTGACTCTCTCTAAATATTTACTTCCCTATTGTGAGACTAAGAAAGTGATGAAGAAATTGATGGCTCCTCTGGGGTGTAGTTGAGGGAGTTTTTCTACAGTGTATTTTGGAAATAAATATTTATAAGAAAAAGTGGGCATTTTTTCAGTTTCTTGTATATTTTAAACATTGCTAATTATTCTTAAGACATTTTTCAAAAATTATCTGCCCCTATTTTTAGGACCAAAATTGAAAGGATTAAAATGGATATCCATTGGCAGGACATTGACTGAATAATCTTCGGAACACAGATCAAAAGGATTATTACTGTGAGGAATGATAAATATTGAGTAGCATGAGTTATATTATATAAATTGTTGCCAAGTAAAGTGAGCAGAACTATGACTATAGCATGTAAAATAACCAGAAAATGTAAACAGGTACAACAACAGCAGCAGAATGATTAAAACAATGTTCTAAAGTTTTTCCTTAGCTTACCTCAATGAACTATGAGAATGAATCTCTGCACAAATGAGAGACTAAGTTTGGAATTCTGAATTGTCAAACTTGTTATATTGATTAACTGAAGTTTCCTGAACTATTTTCTTTTCCTTTTTTGTTATTCTTGATAGTAGGGATAACTGGATGGGAAGAGAAATATCAGGAATTAAGGGTGAAATTTTTAAAAAGATATCAATAAAGGTTGTTTTAAAAATGAAAAAATATGCCTTGCTGTAGTTTTATTTTGTCTTGGTCATTTGTGTACAATAGAAGAAATACATGTTTTTAACAAATTATAAATTACAAAGAAACTGACAAATTAAATTTTATATTAACGGTAATTTAAAAATATACTTAGATTTATAGACTAGGAATATCCTACTGTAGATAATTTAGAATGCAATGAAAGATAGTCCAAATTTAAAGAGAATTTGGGAAATTGAAATAATTTTCTTTTATGGATAGCCTTGCAGATGAGTTTGGAATAACTTCAGTTTATAATAATTGCAATAAAATAATATTCGGAAATGATATAATATAAGCCACTGAACTCATTATACACTCAAAGTAGCATTTAGATGGGCATAAAAAGTTTTCCCAAAACTTTTAGAATTTAGATTTAGAGTTTATGATATTTGAACTCATTGAATGTTGCTAATATATTACAAGGAAGATAAATGATGTATCCTAAGATTTCCTGAGATACTTTAAATCAGAAGTTATGAGAGTGGGGAATGGGAATACAATATTTATTTTGTACTTACAATGTGTCATACACTGCTAAAAAGTTACAAACATCTAATTTTATCAATTATATTTAATTTACTAATATAATAATAATAATACAATATTCAATTTACTTTAAATTTGTAACTTCTCATCTACCAAATAAGAGTTGGGTTTCTATATATATTGGCAGAAGAAATTCCACAGACTTCAGTGCAATAAATCCTTATGTATCTGGAAATTATCTGCAATATATGCATATATATATGCATATTTTCTTCTTTGTAGTAAAGAGATAAAGGCATTAATAAGGTCATTGTTTGTTTGTTTCCTGGTATATCTTCCCTGTTTGCTCATAATTTAGAATGGAGGCTTATTCATTTTAACTCAATTCACTTGAACTTGAGGGATTTCCTTCCAGTCCAGGAGAAGCCAATTTTCCTGGTCAAATCAAAGACCATGGACCTTTCTTAGGATAATTTATATCAACAAAGATAAATGAATCAATAGGCATCCATTAACTTCTTATTATTGTGTTAAGTGATAGAGATAAAAATTCAAAGAATGAAGTAATCCTTCCTCTCATAGAGATACCTGGGAAAGCAACAATTACATGCAAAAGTATTAAGAGAATATATATATATATATATATATATATATATATATATATATATAGAGAGAGAGAGAGAGAGAGAGAGAGAGAGAGAGAGAGAATTTCAACCAATTTAACTCTTTGGAATAAAATGTTTGATTGGAAGTATAATCTTTTGAATAGATAGTAAAAGGTATTTGAAACACCTCATATATATATATATCTATATATATCTGTATATGTATATATATATATATATATATATATATATATATATATCTGTATATGTATATATGTATATTACATTCCTTGATTTCTAGGAAGAATACTTGCCATAAAAATTTTCATTGTGGTTGACTATATGGAAAAGTGAAATGGAGGGGAAAAGTATAACTCTAAGACAAATGGGCAAGACATAAAAAGAGATAAAGGAGTACCTATGTGAACCTTTATGAACTTGTATATAGTGGCTACTATAATATACTAGGTCCTGGCAAAAATCAATAAAATTGCAATTGCTATAGAATTCTAATTCAAATTGTTCAAATAAATTTCAAAACTAAACACCCATCTGAAGAGTAATTTAACTTTCTCTAATGATAGAAAGGGAAAGCTAGCATTTTCTATACTTTTTTTTCTATAATTTTCCCCCAGTTGCCATTTTTCTTTCTAATTTTTGATGTACTTGTTTTTGTTTGGGTAATTTTTTTTTATTTCCTGTAATCCAAACTATCCATTTTATATCACACGATCCTTTCTATCTATTCCTTGCTCATAAATTCTTCCCTTATCCCTAGAACTGAGAGGTACATTTTCTCATGCTTTCCTAATAAACTTAAGATGCCACAACATATATATATATATATATATATATATATATATATATATATATATATATATATATATATATATATATATATACACATCATATATTCATTTTGAATCCTTATGTGTAGTGTCTATACTTCATATCTATACTTAGAATCTTGCCAATTTCCTTTCTTGTCTTCCCAGCAATTTTTATCAAATGATACATTTTTAACCCATAGCTTAAATCTTAGGATTCATCAAATGCTAGATTACTGTGGTCATTTACTTTTGTGAATTATGGATTTAAGAGCAGCTAGGTAGCACAGTGGATAGAGGATGACCTTGGAGTCAGGAAGACCTGAATTCAAATATGTAATAGATGTTTACAAGCTGCTTTGACTCTAGGTAATCACTTAAAACCTATAAATTTCGCTGCAGAAGGAAATGCAAACTACTCAAGAATCTTTGCCAAGAAAACCCTAAATGGGTCATAAAGAGTCAGACATCATTGAAATGACCTAATTGATTCCACTGATTCATCACTCTAGTCAATACCAGATTATTTTGATGATGATCATTTTGTAATATAGTTTGAAATCTGGTACTGCTAAATCACCTTACTTCACATTTTTCATTATTAATGCACTTTTCTAATGTAATTCTAAAGTTGAGTCAGAGATAAGTAGGTATCTTCATTAGGAATAAACTTCTTAGTTATTCTGACATTTCAGTCTTAGCTTTTGACAAATTATATTTATCTTTATCATTCTTGAAGTGCCTGCTTCAAATATATCAATCTGATCATTCTACCAATGAAAACACAACTTCTTTTCAATTTGGTCTGTACCAAATTCTGTTCCAATCAGTGTTTTTGAAGAATAATGTCTCCTTTCACACATATATTACTGACAATATGCTATTACACTCAAAAACTAGTAAAAGACGGAGTAAAAAAGGTAACGGTCCTTTCTGGCTCACTAGATTATCTTTGGGACACCAGGAGTCAAGGAAAATAGATTTAATGCCCTGAATCTGCCTATAAGCACAGTGTTGACATTTTCATTATAAATTACTTATTGGAGATACCACTACTACTTGGCAGAATACCACTAAATGTCTTCATGATAGTCAAATTGAAAAAGCATATTCTGACTAAGGAAACCTGCTTTCCATTCATGGATATTTTCATATTTCTTTTGTGGTAAAGTTTTTGAATGTTTATCCATTTTTGTACACTGGCTCATCCAAATGTTTTTATAACTTCATGAACATGTCAAAGGTCCTCTGCGGGAATTCTGTGGGAAATATGCAGAATGACCTGCACATAAGGAACAAGGAAAACATCACAGCATGGGATGGTGTGGAAGTTAAAATGAAATATTTGCAGCTCTCTACACAGGCTTTTCAAACGCTGCCATAGGAGGTCTGTTCTGTGTTGACAGAGAAGTCACATTTTTATGGAGAGGATGCTGTTTAGAATTAGATATTGTCTGAGTATGATTCTCTGCACAGTTTTAGTATGTATTAAACAATGCGTGAAAAGAACAGTGGTATGTAAGATTCTTCACTTAAATCAATTTCCTTCTGCTGTAACTTAGCAAAGAAGCATTGGCTTTTCAGATCCACTTGCTGATGTTTTAGTAATAAATGGAAGTTGGAATATGCTGTCAGACTTTCATGTGAAATTTTCTTTGTTATGGGATTAGGTGCTATAATTGTCAATTGTTTCATTTAACAATAAAAGGAATAATGATGGAAAGATTGTGCGAGTTTTCCTTGTGTCAGTTTTCTGTACTCTAAAATATTTAATGTATGTATATAAAGATATATAAATATATGTGCATACATATTTATATGTTAATATATAGTGTATGCCTGTGAACATGTATAAACATTATAAGTGTTTATAAGATTAAAAGAATTAAATGCTAATAATTTCAGAATATGATCAGTTTTTTAAAATTTAAATGATAGTTTTAGATAAATAAAATGAAATGCCACATACTTGAAAAAAGAAAAATATTTTAAAATAAAGAATTAGCATTGGTGCTAGTATTGGCGAAGCAATGATTAGTCATTAACATTATTTCAAATGATTTCTAAGACCTTGTGACCCTCATGTCATCTCCATAGATGTTTGAAGAATGTACTAAGCAATAATATCAGAAATAGATGATATAAATTAAAGCAGTGAATATTTTACTATTGTCACAATACATCTAATGAAAAATCTTGATAATTAAGCATCCTTTAAAATTGATATAATTAACAAAATGTGTTGAATTTTTTAAAAAATTCACATTTAATTTTCAAATCTTCAGGCTAAAGTTTAAAATGACCTCTGGAAGATGCTCTAAACATATAATAGCAAAAAAAAAAAAACCCAATGATCTACTAAATAGAACACAGAAAGGTGTTGGTTATTTTAATAGATTTCTCACTATTCACAATCAGCAATTGATTGACTTATATTTGAAATTTTTCTACCCTAATAAAGTGGTGATGCTATTGCTTATAACCTTAAGTACTTCATTATTCATCAGTACTTGAATGGATGGATATTCTCTTGTTAGAGGGTTTCTTCAGAACAGATCAAAATCCATTCACATCTTACCCTACGTGACTCTTGAAGATGATTAATTCACATGCATTTCTTCAGAATAAAAGGTATTTTCCAGGAAGATCAAATGGCTTTTGTTTTAATTTTTAGCAATATGAATGAGTTGCATGCACATATATAAATATATATATGTGTGTGTGTGTGTGTGTGTGTGTGTGTGTGTGTGAATAATATCTGTGTATATGCAATATATATGTATGCATAATATATACATACAAGTATATATAGATAAAGAAATATAATTTCACTTACTTTAAAGCATTTCTTTCTACTTGCCTCTGTAGAGTACTCCATTGTTCACCAATGAATTTTAAAATTTTACTCAATTTTTGACATAAAAGTAAGATATAACCTGGTAATATTGGATACAAAGTAAGCCTTGGAGTAAAAAATTCCTCATTTCAATTTCTAGTTCTGATACAGATTGTCTCTGTAATGTTATTAAGTCTTTGGTGCAACTCCCTTTAAGTTGTGGAACACTTGCTCAAATGCCATTTGTAAAGAGAGTGTAGTCACTGAGAGCAAATGTAGTCATGTTTACAGGTGAAGCCACAAGTCCAGAACATTTTCGGGTACAATGGAAAAATGTTAAAAACTTTTATTTGGCTTTGAACTTAGAGAATTCAAAGACAATATTTGAATTATCTAACATATGTTCATCTTCCTTCTTTTCTCACTCTTTATTATTTTTTCTTTTTTAAAAAATGTTTTCTTCTTTTGCACTCCACTTATATTTTTACAAGAGCTCCTGTATAGTCATCACTTTTTTTAATATTTTATCTGTTTCTCCAGATACCTGCAACAGCAGTTTTTACCAATTATTTTTACAAGGTCTTGAGTTTAACATTTTTCTCCCTCCATCCTTTTCCTCCCCCTCCCCTGACAGAAAACAATCTGATATAGGCCCTACATATAAATTGCCATGCTAAGCAATAAGTCCATATTGATAATATTACAAAAGAAGAATCAAATCCAAACAGAAGAAACCATTAAAGAGAAAATATGACATGATATATAAGATAAATTTTTAAAATTAAAGATAATAATCTTTGGTCTTCCTTTAAACTTCATTATTCATTCTCTGTATATGAATAATATTTTCCAACATAAGCCTTTTAAAATTGTCTGATTATTGTACTACCAAAATGAACAAATCCATCATAACTGATCATCAGCCCCTGTTGTTTTTAGTGTTTAATATTCTTCTGATTCTGCTCACTTCCATCTGCATCAATTCATACAAGTCTTTCCAAACTTTTCTGAAATTCCAAACCTCATGATTTCTTATAAAACAATAGTGTTCCATCACAAACACGTACCACAATTTCTTTAGCCATTCCCCAATTGATGGGTATTCCCTCAATTTCCAACTTTTTGCCACGACAAAATGTACTGCTATGAATATTTTTGTACATGTGGGATTTTTACCCTATTTCATGATCTCTTCAGAGTACAGTAGTGGCATTGCTGAATCAATGGGTAGGCACATTTTTATTGCCCTTTGACCATAATTCCATATTACTGTTCAGAGAGATTAAATCAGTTCACTACTCCATCAATTAATGTCCCAGTTTCAGTTGTCTTTCTAGTGATTTTGGACAATCTTACAGGTGTGAGGTGGTATCTCAAAGATGTTTTAATTTTCATTTCTTTACTAAACAATGATTTAGAGTACTTTTCATTTGACTTTAGATAGCTTTATTTCTTTGTCTGAGAATTGCCTTTCCATATCATTTGATTATTTATCAATTGGTGAATGACTTGGTTGCTTTATTTTTTGCTCATTTCCTTCAATTCTCTTTATATTTTGAAAAAGAGTTGTATGTAAGATATCTGATTTGTAAAAATTGTTTCCCAATGTACTACATGCATCTTAATCTTGCTTTTGCAAAAACTTTTCAATTTAATGTAATCAAAATAATTCAGTTTGCATTTTTATAATGCTATCATCACTTCTTTGCTCAGAAATTGCTCCCCTTTCCATTCATCTGACAGCTAGACTATTCCTTGTTCACCTAATTGACATAATTTTAAAAAAGATTTTATTTATTTTGACATTTACAATTTTCCCCACCATCCTTGCTTTGTTCTCCCCATTCCCCACAGAAGGCATTCTGTTATTCTTCACATGGGTTCCATGGTATACATTGATCACAGTAGAATATGATTAAAGAGAAATCATTTCATTAAGAAAAATAAAGTATGAGATAGTAAAATTACATAATAATATAACATATTTTTTCTAATTTGACAGTAATAGTCATTGGTCTTTGTTGAAAGTCCATAATTCTTGCTCTGAATACGGATGGCATTCTCCATTGCAGATAGCCCCAAATTGTCCCTGGTTGTTACACTGAAGGGATGAGCAGGTCCATCAAGTTTGGTCATCACCCTCATGTTGCTGTTAGGATGTTTTTCTGTTTTTCAGTATTTTCTGGTTCTGCTCATCTTGCTCAGCATCAGTTCATGCAAGTATTTCCAGACTTCCCTGAATTCCCATCCCTCTTGGTTTTTAATAGAATAATAGTGTTCCATGATATACATAAACCACAGTTTGTTAAGCCATTCCCCAATTGAAGGACATTCACTTAATTTCCAATTTTTTGCTACCACAAACCGGGCTGCTTTAAATATTTTTACATAAGTGATGTTTTACCCTTTTTCATAATTTCATCAGGGTATAGACCCAGTAGTGGTATTGCTGGGTCAAAGGGTATGGACATTGTTGTTCCCAAATTGCTCTCCAGAAAGGTTGGATGAGTACACAACTCCCCCAACAATGTGTTAGTGTTCTAGATCTCCCACATCCCTTCCAACATTGATCATTGTCCTTTCTGGTCATATTGGCCAGTCTGAGAGGTATAAGATGGTATCTCAGAGATACTTTGCATTTTGCAAATTTGCATTTCTCTAATAAGTAATGATTTGGAGCAATTTTTCATATGACTATGGATTGCTTTGATTTCTTCATCTGTAAATTGTCCCTGCATATCCTTTGACCATTTGTCAATAGGGGAATGGCTTCAGGTTTTTTTTTGAAAATTTGACTCAGTTCTCCATATATTTGAGAAATGAGTCTTTTGTCAGAAATAGTAGTTGCAAAAATTGTTTCCCAATTTACTAGCTTTCTTTTAAGCTTGGTTACAGTGGTTTTGTCAGTGCCAAAGCTTTTAATTTAATGTAATGAAAATTATCTAGTTTGTTTTGAATGAAGTTCTCTCTGCTCTGTAGTCATAATCAGTTTCCCTTTCCATAGACCTGACAGGTAAACTACGACATGATCTTCTAGTGATCTTCTAGTTTGCTTGTGGTATTTTTTTTTTATGTCTATCCATTTGGATCTTATCTTGGTATAGGGTGTGAAGTGTTGGACTAATCTAAGTTTCTTCCACACTACCCTACAATTTTCCCTACACTTTTTATCAGAGAGAGTTTTTATGCCAAAAACTGTACTCTTTCGGTTTATCAAACAACAGATTACCATAATCATTTCATGCTTTTGTACCTAGTCTATTCCACTGATCCATGACTATTTCTTTTTTTTTTAGGTTTTTGCAAGGCAAACAGGGTTAAGTGGCTTGCCCAAGGCCACACAGCTAGGTAATTATTAAGTGTCTGAGACCAGATTTGAACTCAGGTGCTTTTGACTCCAGGGCCGATGCTTTAGCCACTATGCCACCTAGCCACCCTCCATGACTATTTCTTAGCCAGTACCAGACAGATTTGAGAAATACTGCTTTATAATATAATTTTAGATCTGGTAAGGTTAAGCCACCTTCTTTTGCATGTTTTTTTCATTGAATCCCTGGAAATTCTTGACTTTTTATTTCTCCATATAAATTTACTTACAACTTTTTTCTTACTCATTAAAGTAATGTTTTTGGAATTTTTATTGGGAGGGCACTAAACAAATGTTTTAGTTTTGGTAGAATTGTCATTTTTATTATATTAGCTTGACCTATCAATGAACAGTTGATGTATTTAAATCTGAATTTATTTACATGAGAAGAGTTTTGTAATTGTTTTCAAAAAGTATTTGAATCTGCCTTGGCAAGTAAATTCCCAGTTATTTTATTTTGTCTGAGGTTACTTTGAATGGGATTTCTTTCTAGCTCTTTCTGCTGTATCTTGCTAGTCATATATAGAAATGTTGAGGATTTATGAGGGTTTATTTTTGCAGCTAAAGTTGCTAATTATTTCTAGTAGTTTTTTAGATGACTTTTTGGGATTCTCTAGGTATACTATCAAGTCATCTTCAAAGAGTGAGAATTTTGTCTCCTCTTTCCCTATTCTAATTCCTTTAATTTCTTTATCTTCTCTTATTGCTGAGGTTAATATTTCTAATACAATATTGAATAGTAATGGTGATAATTGGCATCCTTGTTTCACCCCTGATTTCATTGGGAAAGCCTCAAGCCTATCCTCATTGCATGTAATACTTGTTGATGGTTTCAAATAGATATTGCTTATTATTCTAAGGAAGAAGCCATTCATTCCAATATTCTCTAATTTTTTTATTAAGAATGTGTGCTGTATTTTGTCAAAAGTTTTTTCAGCATCTATTGATATTACTATATGATTTCTGATAGGTATGTTATTGATATAATTAATATATAATATAGTAATATATAATTAATTTATGATACTAGCAATTTGATTTTCTTCTTTCTTTTTTTAATCAAATTGACCAGAAGGTTATCAATTTTATTGTTTTTTTTTAAAAAACAGCTTTCAGCTTTATTTACTAGTTCAATAATTCTCTTGCTTTTGATTTGATTAATTTCTCCTTTAATTTTTAGAATTTCTAATTTGGTATTTAATTGGGAGTTTTTAATTTGTTCTTTCTCTAATATTTTAGTTGCATATTTAGTTCATGGATTTCTTCTTTCTCTAATTTATTCATGTAAGCATTTAAAGATATAATGTATCCCTTGGCAACCACCTTGAATGCATCCATCAGGTTTTGGTATGTTGTATAATTATTATCATTATCTAGGATGAAATAATGGATTCATTCTTTAAAATGAGGTTATTTCATTTCCAATTTGTTCTGGGTCTGTAGCTCCCTGGCCTAGTATTGCATATGATTTCTCTTACATTAAGATCTGAGAAAGATTTATTCACGATTTCTGCAATTGATCATTAGGTTTTTATATACTACTACATGGTCAGTTTTTAAGTATGATGTACTGCAGAAAAAAAAGTATAGTCCTTTCTATCCCCATTCAATAACCTCTATAGGTCTATCATATCTAGGTTTTCTAGCAATCTATTTACCTCCTTAACTTCCTTCTTGTTTATTTTATGATTAGATTTATCTAAAGGTAAGGGTGGGAGGTTGAGGTCTCCCACTAGTAGAGTTTTGCTGTCTATGTCATTCTGTAGTTCTTTCAACTTCTCCTCTAAGAATTTCGATGCTGTCCTATTGGGTGCATACATATTTACTATTGAAATTACTTTATTGTCTATGGTACCTTTTAAGAGGATATAGTCTCCTTCCTTTTCCCTTTTAACACTATTTTTTCAACCTGCTTTGTCTGAGATAAAGACTGCTATTCCTGCTTTCTTTCTCTTTAGCTGAAGCAAAATATATTTTTCTACAACCTTTTACCTTTACTCTATATGTATCTCTCTGCTTCAAATGAGTTTCTTGTTAGCAGTATATTGTAGGATTCTGGTTTATAATTCACTCTGCTTTCTAATTATGTTTGAGGGAGAGTTCATCCCATTCACATTCCAACTCTTTATTCACATTCAACTCTTTATTGCCCTCCATGCAATCTTCCTTCTATTTGTATTTCAGCCCTTTTCCCCCTTTATCCATATTACCCAGTGTTTTGTTTCTGAATACCACTGCCTTCAGGGTGTTTGGCCTCTTATATCAAACTCCTTCCCCTTTTTCCCCTTTCCCTTTACCCCTTCTTCCCTTCCTTCTGTTAGTTCCCCTTTTTCTTTCCCTCCCCTTTTCCCCTTTTAATGCTTGAAAGGTAAGATAAGTTTCTTAACTTGATTAAGTTGTCTAAGTTAACTTTAAGCCAAGTCAGATGAGATGAAGATTCAGGTGATTCTCACCTCCTCCCTTCTTCCCCTCAATTACAATCAGTCTTTTGTACCTCTTGATGTAATAAGATTTATCCCATTCAATCTCCCTCCATCCTCCCTTCTCTTTACTGCCCCCCTTTTTAAGGAAGTATTGTTTTTAAATCATTCTGAGTCACAGAAAAGTTGTGAGTATCCATCACTTCTGGCTATGTATATTCTCGCTACAGAGTTACAATTCTCAAGAGTTATGAGACTCTTTCTCCCAGGTGTATACAGCTAGTTTCATCTTATTGTATAGCAGTTTGTTTTTTTAACCTTTTCATGTGTCTTTTGAACCTCCTGTTTGATGTCCAAATTTTCTATTTAGCTCTGGTCTTTTCATCATGAAATCTTGGAAGTCTCCCATTTCATGTCCATCTTTGTCTCTGTAAGAGAAGGCTCAGCCTTGCTGGGTAGTGGATTCTTGGTTGCATTCCAAGATCCCTTGATCTTTGGAATATCTCATTCCAGGCCCTTTGGTCCCTTAAGGTTGCTGCAGGCAGGTACTATGTAATGCTTACTGTGGCTCCTAGGTATTTAATTTTTTTCTTTCTGGCTGCTTGTAGAATTTTTTTTCTTTTATCTGATAGTCCTGAAATTTGGTCACAACATTCCATGGTGTTTTCATTTTAAGATCTCTTTCTGGATGGGATCAAAGGATTCTTGCAATATCTATTATACCCTCCATGATATCAGGGCAATTTTCCATCACTATATCCAGTAATATTAAGACCAGTTTTTTTTTTTCTCTTTGGTGTTTACAGGAAGGCCAATAATTCTCAGATTTTCCCTTTTAGATCAGTGCTCGAGGTCAGTGGTTTTGCTTATGAGGTATCTTAAATTTTTTTTTCTATTTTTTCAAACTTTTGGTTTTGTTTAAAACAGTCTTGTTATCTCATGAAGTCATTAGTTTCTGTCGATTCCATTTTTTTTTAGAGAAGAAGATTGTTCTTCATTCATCTTTTGCAACTCCTTTTCTAGTTGGTCCATTCTATTTTTGAAGGACTTTTCTATTTTCCCAAATGTATTTTTGAGAGAATCATATCATTTTTGAATTTTCCCAGTTGAGGATTTGAGAGATTCATTTTATTTTTGCATTTGCCCAATTGAAAATCTGAGTTATTCACATTTTGTATTTGTTCAATTGGATTTTCCAAGGATTTGTGTTCTTGTTGCATGATGTTAATTTTCTCTTGAGTTTCTTTTCCCAACTTTTCCAATTGATTTTAAAACTCCTTCCTGATTTCTTCAAGGAAGTCTTTCCAGGCTGGAGACCAATTTATATTCTCCTCAGCAGTGTTATATCTCTCTGGGTTAGAATCTGTCCCTTCTAAGTATTTTTCCAAGGACCACCCCCCCCCCTTTTCTCTGCCTTTTGTCATCTTGTGTTGGGGGGGAGTTGGCTCTCAGAGTTTTGCTTTTGAAGATCCTAGTGGCTTTGTTCACTTGGTTTAGTAATCCCAAGGGCCAGCCAATGGGGTTTCTGGTTGCTTTCTCTGGAGTGAGGTCCTCAGCAGCAAGGACTGAGTTGACCTTGAACACTGGGATGGGCCTTGGTGGAGGGGGTTGATTTCTTTCTGTTGAGTGAACTCTGTTGCCCTGAGGGGGTTGTGGTGGGGAGGGGTTGTTTATTGTTTGTTCTGGGCAAAGGGCTCTGCTGAAAGTATGGAGCTCAGGTCCCCAGCCCAGATGATTATTCTCACCCACCTGTAGCTCCCCCCCCCCCCCACAAAGACTCTGCAGCTAAAGCTGGATCTTGTACCCGCTACTCACTGAAAACTCTATGAATGAGGCTGGCCCTCTGGCTTCCCCCAGCTGCCATCACTGCACTGATCTTCTGTTCCTGTCTCCTGGTTCACCCATGGTCCCCTGAGACAGACCTTCTTGGTAGGTGCTCTTCTACTACCTTCTTTTTCTGAGTTTTGTTGATCGAATTTCTGTCAAGAGGTTTCTTTCATGTTATTTCTGAGTGGAAAGAGAGAGTAACTACACAGTGCCTGTCTTCTCTCTACCATCTTAGATGGAAGTCCACCTAATTGATTTTTAATATTACCATTTTATGACTAAATCTATTTCACTTAGATTATCAAATTCATTGGTATAAACTTGGGCAAAATAGTTCTGAATTTATTACTTTAATTTCATCATTATAAAAAATGAGAGGCACTTCTAACCAAGACAGTGGAAAGAAGGCAAGCACTGGGCTAAGGTCTCTTGGTTTCCCTTCAAAAATAGTATTGAAGAAACCTCTTAACATAAATTCAATCACCAAAACCCAGAAAAGAAGATAGGAGAAGAACATATACCAACAAGTTCTGTCTCAGGGGACTGTGGGTGCCCCAGGAGAAAGAAAAGAACCAGGCCAAGGGCAGAGGTGGGGTGAAGCTAGAGATCCAGCATTGGCCACAGACACTATGCCTGTGGGAGTAGAGGTCTGGAAGTTCCAGCTAGGCTGGAAGGAGAGTTCCAGAACAAAGAGTTGCAGAGTACTGCGGGACTTGGATCTGCTTGCCTTGGGCCATGAACTCCATAATTTCAGCAGAGCCATTTTCCCACAATAAACACAGTAACAGCCCCCCCCCAACCCTTACCCCTCCAGGATCAAGCCTGGACAGCAGTGCTCCCTCAGCTGAATAGTGAGATTAACTACATAGCCTCAGGGCCTATCCCACATAGCTGCAGAATAGAACCAGGAGAGACAACCTAAGAATCACTGGGATTCACAAAACCATTGAAGAGAAAAGGAACCTGCACTTAAATTCCAGAACTATCTTATAAAAGAGAAAATTCTGCAAACAACCAGAAAGAAACAATTTAGGTATCAAGGAGCCATAATAAACATTACAAAGGATCTGGCTGCATCAACATTAGGGGATAGAAGGACCAGGAATGTGATGCCAAAGAGCAAGGGAGCTTGGAATGTAGCCAAGAATCCACTATCCAACAAAACTCAGCCTTCTCCTACAGGTAAAAAGATGGACATTTAACAAAACAGGAGCATTCCAACTTTTCCTGATGAAAAGAAGAGAGCTAAATAGAAGATCTGGACATCAAGAAGGATACTCAAGGGGAGGCTAGGTGGCATAGTGCATAAAGCACTGGCCCTGGAGTCAGGAGTACCTGGGTTCAAATCCAGTCTCAGACACTTAATAATTACCTGTGTGGCCTTGGGCAAGCCACTTAACCCCATTCGCCTTGCAAAAATCTTAAAAAAAAAAGGATACTCAAGAGACACCTGAAAAGTTAAAAAAAAAGGGTAAAGAGAAAAAACCCTGCTATCCAATAAGGTGAAATTGGCTATATTCCCATCTGGGAGAAAAACTCTCAAGAACTGTAACTCTATTAGAGAGAATATACTTAGACAGAAGTGATGGACATTCATGACTTATCCATGACTCTGATAGTATGATTTTTAAAAAGTACCTACTTAAAAAAGGGCAGACAGTAAAGAGATTGGAGGATGGAGGAGACTGAATGTGGTGAATCACATGACATAAAGAAGTACAAAGGACCTATTGCAATAATGGGAAAGAAAGGAGGAGTGGAGAACTGCCTGAATTTTACTGTCATCAGATTAAGCCTAAAATTAACACACACACACACACACACACACACACACACACACACACATGCACGCTCTCACTTAAATTGAGAAACTTATCTGACCTTTCAAGTATTAAAAGAGGAAAGGAGGAAGGGGGAGGTAAAGAGGAACTAACAGAAGGAAGAATGGGCAAAGGGAAAGGAGAAAGAAAGGGAAGGGGCATTGGATACAAGGGAGCAAATACACTGAAGGTAGTGATACTCAGAAATAAAATGCTGGGAAATATTGATAAAGTCAAAAAAAGGGAAAAGTATAAACAGAGGGAAAATAGCATGGAGAGAAATAAAGAGACAGTAACTATAACTTTGAATCTGAATGGGATGAACACTCCCATAAAACATAAATGAATAACAGACTGGATTAAAAAGCAGAATCCTACAACATGCTGCTTATAAGAAAACTATTTGAAACAGAGAGATACATACAGAGTAAAAAGGTTGGAGTAAAATAAATTTTGCTTCAGCTTAAGTGAAAAAAGCAGGGGTGCCAATCCTTATCTCAGACAAAGCAGTTGCAAAAATAGATCTCATTAAAAGAAATAAGGAAGGAAACTATATTCTCCTAAAAGGTACCATAGACGTTGAAACAATTTCAATACTAAATATGTATGCACCAAGTGATATAGCATCCGAGTCTTTAGAGGAGATGTAGAATGAGTTATAGGAAGATATAGACAGCAAAACTCAACTGGTGGAAGACCTCAACCTCCCACTCTCAGATTTAGATAAATCTAACTGTAAAATAAATAAGAAGGATGTGATAGACCTCTGGAGAAAATTGAATGGGGATAGAAAGGAATATCCTTTTTTCTTCAGGACATGGTACTTACACAAAAATTCACCATATACTAGGGTATAAAAATCTATTAGTCAAATGCAGAAAGGCAGAAACAGTGAATACATCCTTCTCAGGTCATAATGCAACAAAAATCACATGCAATAATGGGCCAGGGAGAGATAGATCTAAAACAAATTAGAATTTAAATAACCTCATTTTAAAAATATGAGCAGATCAAATAACAAATTATAGAAAGAATTAATGATTTCATCATAGATAATGGCAGTAATGAGATCGCATACTAAAACTTATGAGATATGGCCAAGGCAGTTTTCAAGATATATATTATATCTTTAAATGCTTACATTAATAAATTGGAGAAAGAGGAAATCAATAAATTAAACATGCAACTAAACAATTAGAGAAAGAACAAATTTAAAATAATTAAATACCAAATTAGAAATTCTAAAAATTAAAGGAGAAATTAATTAAATATAAAGCAAGAAAACTATTGAATAAAAAAACCAAAAGTTGGTTTTATGGAAAAAAATCCAATAAAATTGATAAACTTCTGGCTAATTTGATTATAAAAATAGAAAGTAGAAATCCAAATTACCAGTATAATAAATGAAAAAGATGAACTTGCTACCAATGAGGAGGAAATTAAAGTAATAATTCAGAATTATTTTGCCCAACTCTATGCCAATTAATTTCATAATCAATGAAATGGATGAATATTTCCAAAAATATACATTGCCCAATTTAAATGAAAAGGAAATATAATACTTAAAATACCCTGTCTCAGAAAAAGAAATTCAACAAGCCATTATTGAACTCTCTAACAAAACATCTCCAGGGCCAGATGGATTCACAAGTGAATTCTATCAAACACTTAAGGAATAATGGTTCCAATTCCATACAAACTCTTTGGCAAAATAGGTGAGGAACGAACTGTATGTAACTCTTTTTTTTTTTAGGTTTTTGTGAGGTAAATGGGGTTAAGTGGCTTGCCCAAGGCCACACATCTAGGTAATTATTAAGTGTTTGAGACTGGAGTTGAACCCAGGTACTCCTGACTCCAAGACTGGTGCTTTATCCACTATGCCACCTAGCCTCCCCTGTGCCTAACTCTTTCAAAGACACGAATATGGTCCTGATACCCAAACCAGGAAGAGTTGAAACAGAAAGACAATTATAGACATATCTCCTTAATGAATATAGTTGTAAAAATCTTAAATAAAATCTGAGCCAAGTGATTACAACAAATTTTCACTAGGATAATACATTACAAGCAAGATTCATTCCAGCAATGCAGAGTTAGTTAAGTATTAGGAAAACCATTTGTTTAATTAACTATCTCAATAATAAACCTATCAGAAATCAGGATTATATCAATAGATATTGAAAAAGCCTTTGATGAAATACAGCACCTATTCCTACAAAAACACTGGAGAACATAGGAATAAATGGAGTGTTCCTTAGGATGATAAGCAGTATATATCTGAAACCACCAACAAGCATTATATGCAATGGGTATAAGCTAGAGGCATTCCCAATAAGATCAGAAGTGAAACAAGAATGCCGGTTATAAGCAATCTATTCAATATTGCATTAGAAATGTTAGCAATAAGAGAAGAGAAAGAAATTGAAGGATTAGAATTTGGAAGGAAGAAACAACACCTTCACTCTCTGGAGATGACATGATGGTATACCAAGAGAATCCTAAAGAATCATCTAAATATTACTAGAAACAATTAACAGTTTAGCAAAATCACAGGATATAAAAATAAACCCTCATAAATCCTCAGCATTTCTATAAATTACAAGCAAGATACAGCAGCAAGAGCCAGAAAGAGAAATTCCATTGAAAATAACTACAGACAATATAAAATTCTTTGCAGTCTACCTGTCAAAGCCAACTTAGGAACTCTATGAAACCAACTACAAAACACTCCTCTCACAAATAAAATCAGATTTAAATAACTGAGCAAATATCAACTGCTCACGGACAGGCTGAGCTACTACAATAAAAATGACAATTCTACCTAAATTAAAATACATATTTGGTGTCCTACCAAAAAAAACAGTACTTTATTGAGTTAGAAAAAATTGCAAGAAAATTGATATGGAGAAATAAAAAGTCAAGAATTTCCAGGGATTTAATGAAAAGAAGTGCAAAGGAAGGTGACCTAGCCCTACCAGATCTAAAATTATATTATAAAGCATCAGGCATCAAATCTGTCTGATATTGGCTAAGAATAAGAGTGGTGGATGAGTGGAATAGATTTGGTGCAAAAAAGATAGCAGGACATGATTATAGTAAGCTTTTGTTGAATAAACCTAAAGAGTTGAGCATCTGGAATAAAAATTCTCTCTTAAATAAAAACTGTTGGGAAAATTGGAAGTTGGTATGGCAGAAACTCGAATCAGACCAACATCTCACAACCTATACCAAGATAAGATCAAAATGTGTACAGAATTTAGACATAAAAGATAATATTATAATCAAACTAGAAGATCAAGAAATAGTTTACCTCTTAGAGCTATGGAAAGGGAAGCAGTTAATGACCAAAGAAGAGATAGAGAACATCATTAAAAACAAACTAGATAATTTTGATTACATTAAATTAAAAAGCTTTTGCACAAACAAAACCACTGTAACCAAGATCAAAAGAAAAATAGTAAATTGGGATACATGTATTTCTGATGAAGGACTCATTTCTAAAATATATAGAGAACTGAGTCAAATTTTATTTTTTAAAAAAGCCATTCTCCAATTGACAAATGGTCAAAGGATATGCAGAGACAATTTACAGATGAAGAAATTAAAGCAATCCAAAGTCATATGAAACATTTCTCTAAATCATTACTTATTAGAGAAATGCAAATTAAAGCATCTCTGAGGTACCACCTCACACCTCTCAGACTGGCCAATATGACCAGAAAGGACAATGATCAATGTTGGAAGGGATGTGGGAAATCTGGGACACTAATGCATTGTTGGTGGAGCTGTGAACTCATCCAGCCTTTCTGGAGAGCAATTTGGAATTAAGCCCAAAGAGCAATAAAAATGTGCATACCCTTTGATCCAGCAATACCACTATGGGTCTATACCCTGAAGAGATTATGAGAAAAGGTAAAAAATATCACTTGTACAAAAATATTCATAGTAGTCCTATTTTTGGTGGTAATGAATTGGAAATTGAGTGAATGCCCATCAATTGGGGAATAGCTGAAGAAATTGTGGTATATGTATATATACCACATATGTATACCATATATGTATATATACCACATATACATACATAAATACACACATACACACACACACACATATATATATATACATATATATATATATATATATATATATATATATATGTATGTATGTATATGTTATGGAACACTATTGATCTATTAGAAACCAGGAGTGATGTGAATTCAGAAAAGCCTGGAAGGATTTGCATAAACTGATGATGAAGGAGATGCACAGAACCAGAAGAACACTGTATACCCTAACAGCTACATGGTGGTGATGATAAACCTTAATGAACTTTCTCATTTCATTAGTGCATCAATCAGGGACAATTTTAGGGTATCTGTGATAGAGAGTATCATCTATATCCAGTGAAAGAATTGTGTAGTTTAAACAAAGACCAAAGACTATTACCTTTAATTGAATTTTTTTGTTAAAAGGTACCTTATTATGTAATTTTTCTACCTCATTTATATATATATATATATATGTGTGTGTGTGTGTGTGTGTACATATATATTTTCCTTAAGGATATGATTTCACTCTCAACACATTCAACTTTCCTCAATGTATAGAATGGAAACAATGTAAAGATTATCAAACTGCCTTCTGTGGGGGGTGAGAGAAGGAAGGAAAATTGGCAGGGAAATTGTAAATTTCAAAAAAAAAAAGTATGAGGTCCCCCATCAGTATAGTTTTGCTTTCTATGCATTCCTGTAACTTATTTAGCTTTTCCTCTAAGAATCTAGATGCTATGCTGCTTGGTGTATATATGTTTTCTATGGTATTTTTACGAGGATGTAGTTTCCTACTTTATGCCTTTTAATGAGATCTATTTTTGCAGTTGCTTTGTCTGAGATAAAGATTGTTATACCTGATCTTCACTTCAGTTGAAGCATATTATATTCTGCTCCAACCTTTTACCTTTACTCTGTGTGTCTCTCTGCTTTAAATGTGCTTCTTGCAAGTTAACCACTTTCACTTTATGGGTTAATTCATTTCATTCACATTCTCAGTTAGAATTACTGACTATTTTCTGCCAGGATATCTCCTTTTAGTTTATATTTTCCCCCTTTTTTTCCCCATCTTATCCCTCCTACCTAGTGTTTTGCTTCTGAATACTGCCTCCCTCAATGTGGTCCCCACTGCTAAGCACAGCCTTCACTTACCTTTTTCTTTTCCCTGATCCTCTTCTTCCTTTCCTCCGTTCTATCAGTTCTTCTTTCCTCTCTGCATTTTCCCCCCTCCTAATATATGAATGAAAAAATAAATCTATAAACTCAACTTTGTGTGTATTTTTGTGTCCGTGCGCGTGCGCGCGTGCGTGTGTGTGTGTGTGTGTGTGTGTGTGTGTGTGTGTTAATCCCTCTTTGAGTCAAATCTGATGAAAGCAAGATTCAGGCAATTCACACTGTTTCCCTTCTTTCTCTCTTGCAAAAAATCATTTACACCTTTTCATTTGATGTAATTTACCACATTCTTCTTTCCCTTTCTTCCCATCTCTTTACAGTCCCCCTCCTTGTTTAATGTTCTAATTTTTTTTATAATTCCATCAAATTCATGGACACACCATGACTGTTCATACCTTCAACCCAAATAAATTCTTCCCTAATAGTAACAATTCTAATGAGTTATTAGAATCTTTCTCATAGGTAGAGTTGTAACCAGTTTAATCATATTGGATAGCAGTGTTTACCTTTTCCTCTGTTTACCCATTCATGTGTCTCTTAAATCTCCTCTGTGAAGATCAAATTTTCTGTTCACGTCAGGTTTTTTCATTAGGAAATTTTGAAAGTTGCCATTTTCATTAAATGTCCATCTTTTCCCCTGAAAGAGAAGGTTCAGTTTTGTTGGATAGCTGATTCATTGGATAGCAAGCTCCCTTACTCTCTGGAATAGCATATTCCAGGCCCTTCTATCTTTAAGGTTGATGCAACCAAGTCTTGTGTAATCCTTACTGTAACTACTTGGTATTTGAATAGCTTCTTTCTGATCACTTGCAGGATTTTCATCTTGATCGGATAAGTTGGTAGTTTGACTACAATCTTCTTTGGTATTTTCATTTTGGGATACCTTTCAGGAGGTGATCAATGAATTCTTTCAATTACTATTTTTTTCCTCTGGTTTCAGGATATCAGATCACTTCTCTTTAACTATATCCAGAATAATAAAGTCCAGGCTTTCTTTTTTTTATTATTCAAAGTTTTCAAAAAGTCCTATGATTCATATATTGTCTCGCCTGGATCTATTTTCCAGGGTCAGTTGTTTTACCAATGGAGTATATTACATTTTCTTTTCTAGTTTTCATTTTCTGTTTAGTAGATTCTTGGTTTCTCTCGAAGTCATTAGCTTCTACTAGTCCCAATCCATTTTTCAGGGAGGTAATTCCTTTATTTAGCTACTGCATCTCCTTTTCCTTTTGGTAAATTCTGTTTTTAAAGGAGTTGCTGTCTTTTTCCATTTGAACAATTGTGTTTTTGAAGAAATAATTTTCTTTTTGTATTGGCCCTATTGAATTTTTAAAGGATTTGTTTTCTTCTGTCATTTTTCACTCTAGATGTCTGTTTCTCTTGCTTGTTGCTAATTTTCTCTTGTATTTAATTCCTTTCAGATTTCTTCTAAGAAGTCTTTCTGGGTTGGAGGTCAAATCACATTCTTCTCTGAAGATTCACATCTAGCTACTCTTCTGTCCTTTCTTGCATTAGTAATCTCCAAGGATACTAGAGTTTTGTTATCTTGAATATGTTATCTTTGACTGGGGTGGGGAGGGGAGGTCTTGTGTTGGGGGAGAGGCTTGTTCATAGACTATTGAAGACCCTAGAGGTTTCGCTTACTGGAGTCAGCAAATCCAGGGGAATACCACTAAGGAATGCCAGAATCTTTCTCTGTATTCTCTGTCTTGGGGTATCAGCTGCCTACTCCCTATAACTGAAGCCAGATCTGGGTTG